>NW_010519608.1:83501-91525 GCF_000687285.1 Phaethon lepturus
CTAGATGACCTGCTGAGGTCCTTCCAACCTGAATTTTTCTATGACACTCGAGTACATTTTTTTAATGGTAAAATAAGATCAGTAAATGTACTGGAGTTCTTGTGCAGGCTTGGGCTTGTGCAGTAGATCTTTCTGGGCAGTTTGCTGCCTGACCCCAAGCTCTTGGAAATGGGCATGTAGCACCTCTGGCTGTGCAAAAAAAAAAAAAAGGAGGCACATAGCAGAAGTTGAAAGCTTTGTTAAGTCAGGGTGCAAAAATTATGTAGTAATTGAAAATGCATTAATCTGTGTATAGAACTTGAGTTGTGACATAGATAATGCTAACGAAGTGATAGCTGGCTGTAGGTACTGAATGAAGGTCATTAATTTTAGTGGATAACAGGGATGAGATCCCTAAAACAAAAAAATAGTGCATGCATTTAAGGGTGGTTGTTTCCAGCATGGAATTTCAAATAAAGTTTTTTATTATTCATCTGGATTTGGAAGCTAATGTGTTATTCCAACAACTGGAGCTTACCAAGCATTTCACAAAGATTAATAATTTAATAAAGAATATTCTGCAAGACAGTTCCATGCAGACTTCCAAGAAGAGAGAAATACTTCAACTGATAGGCTGAAATCCCCAAGTATTTTGTGTGGTGTTTCATTGCTATCTGGAAGTTTAGTTGAAGTCATCATGTTGAAATTTCTTCAACCTAGAATTGGTAAGACCCTTTACCTGTTTTTGCATGAAACATGAAATGTATTCTGAGCTGAAGTAAGTATGATAACCGCTGAACAGGTGCTCTGTTGTACTTTTCAGCTCAGAGCCCAGCCTGGATAAATTTGATGAACTGTGCCAAAAGCATCCAAACGAAGAACTCAGATTGTCTCTAGAGCTGTCATTCATACAGGTGATGAAAATGAAATACAAGGTAATGAAAGTGAGTTAATGGAAATGGCTGTTTGTGAGTTGTAGAATGGTTATTTGTAGCAATGCTGGTTCTGTGTTTTATTCAGTAAATCATTAATTAATTTTCATGTAAAATAAGTTGGAATTGAAGGTTTAAAATGCTAAGATGAGCTTTCTGAAAAGAGATGTAAATCTTACAGTTTTGGGCAACTGTTCTAGGTAATTTTTTAAAAATTTAATATGCTTTTTCAAGTTCAGATTATTGGAAATGTAAAAAATGTTTTGTTTTTAATAAAGCATTTTAGTTTTCCTTTTCTTTTACAATGAGACTTCAAAGTTTTTGGATTTATATTCATTACTGTACAATTTTTGTTTTCTGTAGACACCATTTATTCCACTAGGTGGTAGTGCAGACCCTGTTCTGAAAAGCCGTTTTTTGCTGCCTGTGCAGCAAAATACAATGTATTATTGTACATTTTTTGTACAATAATAAAGTGGTCTGGATTCTAGGCATCTTTGGGAGCGGAGCCTGAAATCATCCTAGCTTAAAGGCAGTGAAAAACCAGCATGGATCCCGCTGCACTCTGCTCTCCGCCTTATCTCTGAGCTGCAGGAGATAGTAAAAGAACTGAGTTTCATAACGGGGGTTAGTAATATCTGGATTCAATTTGCCAAAATAGTTTTGTAAAAGCATTTAGTTACAAGGCACTGGGAAATAAAACAACTGGCCCTTGATTTGAGGAAACATGAAAGTTGATCATGTTTCTAAGATCATCTAAAAAGATGCAGTTTCTAAGATCACCATAATTGCCTCTGTCAGCAATTTGCATAGGTGTTTCGTGCCTTAGATACTAGCCTAGAGAATTAGAGGTGATTACAGAACTCACTTGAGGAGCTGACACAACTTAATAAGATTAAGTGCAAAAACTTGAAATTAATTGGAGGCAGGCAGAAGTGAAATAACAACAGTGAAAACCATCATGGCACAGTATAATAAATACAGGAGGGGAAAAGGGACAAAGATCAAAGTCTGCTAGAAAAAATATCTTTCTTACAAAACAATTTTCCTTTGTTTAAGAACATGATCAGAAAATAGTTGCCAAATCACATTGTTACAAGGTCTTATGGTACTAAAACTGATGCATAGAACAGGAATAATTGACAAGTTATGTCTGAACTGGAGAACTTGTGAGCACTTTCAAGCGCCTGACTCCAAACGTATCCCCCAGTCTGATACTGCACTGAGCAAGTACTACATTCACTCGGTTCCCTATTTGTTAGTTTTGCATGAAGCAAGCTGGACATGCAGCCTATAAGAAAAGAACGACAGGCTTTGGGTAGGTTCTTGGTCTGGATCGGGAACACGGGGAACACCCATGGCTCAGCCTTCACAAAGCCAACACTGATATGAGAGACAAGTAAAGGCTGGTATATTCTCCAACCGATGTAATTTGTCGTGTGTGTGTGTATGCGTGTACATACACATGTATATACACATATATATATATATAAAAACTAATATGGATGAGTAAATCATGCCCATTCAGATCTTTATACAGTATTTTCATGTTTCATACTAGAAAGAACAGAGATAGTATCGTATCTACATGATGCATGTCTATCACAATGGAACCTCTCAGAGCGCTTGTAAAATTGATAACGTTATTTTTGTACTTTAGAAACAATTCTTCTCTTTATCCGTAAAGACTAAAATAGAATGAGAGCTGAAATGAGATAGAACACTTACGAGAGCTGTAAATCTCTAATAATTCAGAATGTTAAATTTAATAGGGTTAAAGGTTAACACCTCTCCTATGAAGAAAAACACCTCTCCTCTGAGGACAGGCTGAAAGAGTTGGGGTTGTTCAGCCTGGTGAAGAGAAGGCTCCGGGCAGACCTTCTTGCAGCCTTCCAGTACTTAAAGGGGGCTTATAAGAAAGATGGGGACACACTTTTTAGCAGGGCATGTAGCGATAAGACAAGGGGTAATGGTTTTAAACTAAAAGAGGGTAGATTTAGACTAGAGATAAGGATGAAATTTTTGACAATGAGGGTGGAGAAACCCTGTCACAGGTTGCCCAGAGAGGTGGTAGATGCCACATTGAAGGTCATTTTGGACAGGGCTCTAAGCAACCTAATCTAGTTGAAGATGTCCCTGCTTATTGCAGGGGATGGGACTAGATGACCTTTAAAGGTCCCTTCCAACCGAAACTATTTTATGATTCTAAAGTAATCCAGACATGGCAGATGTAACTGGAGTGTTTTACTGACAAACTAGTATTGTACATTTACTCATTGATACATAATCTGAAAGATGTTAATGACTTTATACTAGAAAATGTTTGCTGTAGTTACCACAGAAATTGATACCCATTTTATTTGCAGTGGGATGATTTAGCTATGCAAATATTGTTACTGTAATTTCTTTTTGTGAGCATTTTATAGCATTTCAAGAATCTTTCCATTTTCATGATACTAATAATAAGCAGAGTAAAATTACTGTGATTTATAACGCTGCTTATAAGGAAAGAGGGATAACAGTAAGAGCATAATAATAAAGCAAATAATAAAAACTATTTTATAATAAAGCATAATAATAAAACAAAATAAAGTCGCACTGTTTTCACATGTTAAATTCACCTGCACAACACCCAGCAGTACTGGCAAAAGTCCCACGAGGCGGCAGTTCAGTGCTGCCACAGCATGTACAGCTGCTCAGGGGAGTGGCTCTTCAGAAAAGCTTTTGCATTCCCTCTGCGCATTTTATTTCCTTATTTTTGTTCAAGTTAACAAGGATCATCTTTTTCTTCTGTAGGGAATGTTTTCTTTTCTGCTTAATCTCTTAAACTCTAAAATTGTTTCGTGTTAATATTAATAATTTAAGGGAAATAAGCAGTTTCACGGTCTAATCACACCACCACTGAAAATGACAGTTGCCTCTGAATAAAGGATGGCATGATTGGCAGTATTACCTTCAGGCAAGGGGAGATCTGGAGAAGTGGAATAGTGTGAAACTTCATCTCTTTCCCATGCTGCTCGGATTATTCATCAAACTATGTGAAGATCAAAAAAAAAAAAAAACAAGGGAAATGAATGCATCTAAATTATTAACAGCCTGCCTCAGAGGATAAGCAGATTTTGTGGATACTGTATTAACTATAACATTTTATTACATATTCAAATGAAATGGGAGTAACAATTCTAACACGTTAGAAGATAAAATGTACAATGATCTCATCAGAAACTACTATCTAGAAAATAACATTGTAAATATGGGGAAAAAAAAGTGCGTCAAGAAAGCATCTGACATTCGGGGAATTAATTGTTTATTTTTTACAAGTATTAATAATGTTGAATCTTATAGGTTAAAATGGAATTTTTTGCTGTAGTCCAAGCTACGATACTCTTATGAGAGACACTTGTAATTGAGATCTCTGATACAAGCCACCAACAAGCATAAAGACTGGTTTATGAAACGGTAGCACAAAAGCAAATCTTTATTTGCTGTTGCTCAGCAACCATGTGTGGAAGGCCCATTTTTCATTTTTGCCTTAACTTGACTTGACAGGAAAATGATAATAAATATGAGATTATTATCACAGGGTATAGATTATTTTGAACAGATGAACAGATATGTCAAAAAGAGGCATGTAATTTGGTACTTTTGAAAGGGAGAACATTAGAGAAACTGAAAATAAGAGTTGTAGCTTCATTACTAGCTTGCAGTTCATGAACAATTCTTGAAAAAAAACTACAAAATGCTCTCCTGCCTCTCTGGTTTCTCTATGTGGTCCTTTAAAATGAGTCATTTGGTGTTATTCAGTCTGTTGTTAGCTGTGTCAACTTCTAGTTTCAATACTATGAAAAAAATCATTCTGTGGTTGCTATGCAACACATATTGTAAGCTAAAATATGTTTTAGTTCATTTGCTAAATGGGTATGTGCCCGACTAAATAAACAGTAACCAGGTGACTAATGTAGCATCTAATTAAAAGACTAATCAAGGTATTAATGACATAGTCAGTCCACATAAGACATGATAAATAAATCCATCAGTTTGGATCTAAAATAGCAAAGATTTTGAATATAGGCAGAAAGGATAGGCATTAGCACAACGTATAAATGTCAGTTTCCATACTTTTTTATTTGCTTTTACTATTCTATGAGTATGATGATTGCTTATACATAAAATCAAGTCCATAGGAGCTGAAACAACCCTCACTCTTCGTGCTTCTTTACTGTGGCGCAGAAAAACGCTGCCATCCTCTGGTAGTCTGTTTCTGGAAGTCAGTACCTGCCGGCTGTCACAGGGTGGGGATTAGGGCTGGACAGATGCAATTTCAGGTGATTGTCCAGGAGCCTGTCTCTCCTGGGACCTTGCTTTGTGGTTGCTGGTTGGTGGATGTTGGTAGCTGGATTGCCTTTTCCACACTTTAAAGGAGACAGGGTCCAGATGGAAATATGATGTGAAGAGATATGTGTGTGTTTGACTTTAGGTGGAGACAAGGAGTGACACCGAACTGCCCATGTGCAGTTATATTGCTCAAGAAGATGAGGTTTTGGCTGCTAACTCCTTCTGCTGTATTGTCCCTGCCTTGGGTACGCAGCCATCTCAATTACAACTTGTAACTAACTTGTAAGTAATCCATTCTCCTATGCTGCCTATAGTCCTTTCTATCTGGCACATAGTTGTTTTAAAATCCAGTTATTTCAGAAGTTTCACATGCACTCAGCTGATGATTCAGGCATTGAAACAGTTTTTGTCTTTGTTTTCAGTAACATTCATCATCTGTTAGGTACATTTTTTTAAGCAATACAGAATAGTATTATTTATATGGGATAAGCATATAATAAACTATTTTTCATCCTATAGTCTTCAAACTGTATAAAAAACAGGTAAAAAGTTTACTCAAAAACTTTAAAAAATAAACCATGAAAAGTGGTTTAAGTAAGTCAAATATATATGGCAGAAAATGTGACAAGTCTTAATTTTGAATATGAACTGATACTGTGAGAGGTAGGATGATTAAAGAAGATTCTGTGTTAAACACTGAAAATAATTGCAGAAGACATAAATACTACTTTAAAAAGTAGTTAATTTTTACATATACTATTAAATAAAATCTGAATTACATCATGTTTTTAAAAATTACAATCCAGAGAAGTCCAATCAGATGTGAGAACTTCTATGGAAATTATTGTGGGGTTTCTGTTTGTTTGCATAGTAAAGCACCATAAGCTGTACTGCTATCACAGACTGAAAGTAAACGATTTCGGTCAAGCACCTACCTCATCTGCACAGCTACCACCACTGAGAAATATTAAGAAATATGCTACTGCAAATGCAAAATCAAAGGATATAAATTAAACCCTTAACAAGACATATTGACTGGTTTTAGTTTGCAGAACAGCTCAAACAAATAGAGCGGGGACTGTTACAGAATTTGAAAGCTGATTATGCTTAATTCAAGGAACCCAGTGCAACTATTTCTGAACACTGCAAAATAATTTTGAGAAGAAGAAGAAAGCAGGTATTTCCTGATACATTAAAAAAATCCTTAGTTATCAAAGTGTAAATATCACAGAATCATTAAGGCTGGAAAGGACCTTTAGGATCATCAAGTTCTACCATCAACCCAACACCACTATGCCCACTCAACCATATCCTGAAGTCTCACATCTACATGTTTTTTGAACACTTCCAGTGATGGTGACTCCACCCCCTGTTCCAGTGCTTGACCACTCTCTCGGTAAAGAAATTTTTCCTAATATCCAGTCTAAACCTCCCTTGAGGCCATTTGCTCTTGTTCTATTGCTAGTTACTTGGGAGAAGAGACCAACACCCATGTCACCACAACCCCCTTTCAGGTAGTTGTAGAGAGTGATAAGGTCTCCTCAAAGCCTCCTCTTCTCCAGACTAAACAACCCCAGTTCCCTCAGCCGCTCCTCATAAGACTTGTGCTCCAGACCCCTCACCAGCTTCGTTGCCATTCTCTGGACACGCTCCAGCACCTCAGCATCCTTCTTGTAGTGAGGGGCCCAAAACTGAACACAGTATTCAAGGTGTGGCCTCACCAGTGCCGAGTACAGGGGCACAATAACTTCCCTACTCCTGCTGGCCACACTATTCCTGATACAGGCCAGGACGCTGTTGGCCTTCTTGGCCACCTGGGCACACTGCCGGCTCATGTTCAGCCGGCTGTCAACCACCACTCCCAGGTCCTTTTCTGCCACGCAGCTTTCCAGACACTCTCCCCTAAGCCTAAGCTTAGTCCTAAAATAGCATCTGGCCTACATAGTCTCCTATAAATTCTGGTGAGTAGCCTATTTAGCTCTTCATCACTTTGGATGAAGAGTGTGTTACTGCATGTAGTGACTGAAGATTAAATGCATAGCTGTTGATGTTAGTACCAAAAACATTATCAGAGGAAAAAAGTTACCAGTGTAATTAAATGGACAATGTAGGCTTTGTGAGCTAGAAGTGTTTTTGTAAGAATAGTATGTCAATGATACCGAAGATTTATGGAAGAAGGCATACTGTTTCTTAAGCCTATACATGAGCTTAACTAAACATGTCTTATCCCTGTTTGAAGGCATTGAGACTTAAGAGAGAGCCAGAGGAAGCTGGTATGTAGATTTACTCCACGTCAGTCACTGCTGAGTAACTGACTGGATGCTCCTTCAAGGAAAGATGGATAAGCAAGACAGCTTCTATTACAAAAAGCAAGCAGTAGTAGCCGAATTTAAAACCGAGCAGCACAGCCTGCACTGAGCTCCTCACGCGTGCCTGGGCTGCAGCTGTCCAGGCGTGCCCATTATTGGGACGGGCCTCTCCAGGGAGATTACTGCCTAGCGCGTCTCTCCATCCCAGCTCCTCGGGTCCTTCTGCGACCCCGGCAGCAGCAGGAGCGTGTTCTTTAGCCCACCAGAAAAGGTGGCCCGAGGGATGGAGACGGCGCCGGCCTCGGCCGGAAGCAGCAGTGAGGAACCAGCCGTACAGGCGGCGCCTGACTGACAACAAATCTGCCCCCCTTGGAACACACGAACACCCCACCCAGGCAAGGACAAAAAGGCGGACTTCTGGGCGCAGTCCCGCGCCGGGGGCGGAGCGCCACCGCCCGCGTCCCGGGGC
>NW_010519609.1:0-2403 GCF_000687285.1 Phaethon lepturus
CTGCTTCCTCCTGGATTATGGGGAGTTTGTTTTGCTCTCCATCTCTGTCTTCCAGCTCAGGGAGCTGAATACCCTAACGATACTTGGTCTGGCTATTAAAGACTGAGGCAAAGAAGGTATTAAGTACCTTAGCCTTTTCCTCATCCTTGGTGACGATGGTCAGCCCTCAAGTGGTCAGGCAGTTGGACTAGATGATCGTTGTAGGTCCCTTACAACTAAACTATTCTATTCTATCCTATCCTATTCTATTCTAAAAGCAGGCATTAGTCTTCATCTTTAACTGGAACAAACTCAGCTGTCTCCCTACATCCACACCCTAGGTACCTGTCTGAACAAAGGAGCCAGTCTACATTTTGAAAACTTTTAGTTGTGTCCTCACACACTAATGTGCTCTCTGAGATCAGCTGAAAGGGAGATCTCTCTGAAAGGTGAAAGGGAGAAATGACCCATCAGAGTGGTCACAGGGTGCAGGATGCTTTGTAACTTTATGCTAACTCTGATTTGGACTCTTCAGAGAAAGGAGTGAAGCTTTGGGAGGAGGGGGAGTCTTTGATGTTCAAGCAACTTAGTGAAAATCAAAATGTTCATCTCTGTGTGTGTATAAAAAAAGTTTGAGGCTGAACGTGAAAACCCATGCTTATTGTCCTGGTTTTCACTGAGATAGAGTTAATTTTCTTCCTAGTAGCTGGTATAGTGCTGTGTTTTGGATTTGGGATGAGAATAATGTTGATAACACACTGATGGTTTTAGTTGTGGCTAAATAGTTGTAGTGCTTATACTCAGTCAAGGACTTGGCTTCCCATGCTCTGACAGCGAGGAGGCGCACAAGAAGCTGGGAGGGGGCATAGCCAGGACAGCTGACCCAGACTGGCCAAAAGGACATTCCCTACCATATAATCTCATACTCAGTATATAAAACTGGAGTTGGCTGGGGGGCAGGAATCACTGCTCGGGGACAGGCTATCGATCACCAGATGGTGAGCAACTGTTGCATTGTGCATAATTTGGTTTTGTATATTATTATTATTACCTCTTCCTTTGCTGTCCTATTAAACAGTTTTTATCTCAACCCACGAGTTTATTTTTCCTGATTGTCACCCCCATCCCACCTGGTAAGGGGGGAGCAAGCGAGCAGCTGCATGGTGCTTAGCTGCCGGCTGGGGCTAAACCACGACACTTATTAATGTCACCAGGTTATTAAAAATGTTTTCATTAAAAATTAAAGTTCCAGAGTCTCCCTGCCTCTGGAGAAAGAAAGAAGACTCTGAGATGGCTGAAGATATAATGTATGGCTTCATTCCAGTGCATTTCTTTTGCTGTATTCAGAATTTGGCTGCATTCTACTTTTAGAATTTACAGTAAATAGGATGTGTCAGTGTGTTTATATAAGAAGTAGGTTGTTGGAGACGTATGTCCCGAAGAAGTGTTTTTGCAAGCTGAAAAGCAATAAAATATGAGTGAAGAACAATATTCAAAGAAAAAATGACAGCTTAAAAAAACAGATGTAGCCAGCTTTTCTCCTCAGTGAATCAGAAGGCCTTTTTTTTTATTTTTAACTGCTAGAGGAAGATATTTTCCTCATTTTTCCAGCATCAGCCTGGATAGCAAAAAAACAGGATAAATGTCAGTGGTAAAAACACAGTCCAGTTTTAGGTGAACAAACTGTTCAAATTATTGTAGTTTAGACCTACCTTCACTGAACTGAAGTCATCATTAAAAGGTTGAGAAAGTTGTCTTTAGGGATGTACTAGAACTTTGGCAGGTGTGATCTGGTTTCTGTTTGAGGTACAGGATGGTCTCTTGGGCCAGAATCAGAACAGATTATTTGAATCTGTATATTTGAAATGAGCTCAAGTCTAATTTACATTGTGGACTTTGCTTCAGGTATGTGCTTGCTTATTTTTCCTTTAGAAAGGCATTGATTGCTTCATATTTTTTGGTCACTTCATCTGTAGGATGTGGTGAGAAAGAACACCTCCCTACACCTAAAGACATTGGTTTTTTTACAGGAAGTTAGTTCACTGGCTAATAAGAAAAAATCATGCAGTCAAGCAAAGGACCATTAATAAACAAATTAAATAAGCTGCCCATGAGTCACTTAGTATATCTTTTTTTTTTTTTCACGAGATGTACAACTCTTAGCTGTATTGAAGAGCTAGATTTGCAAGGTTAACTAAACATGCATGTTTAATACATGAATATGTGGTAGGAAATTCTGAGGCAGTAGGACACTGCTCACTGTAGTAGGAGTGCAGTGCATTGACTTTACAGTCTACTAAGTAATGAAATGTGCAAGACTTCAAGGCCTGATCCGAAGCAGCACAACAGTTTTGCAAATTACTTAACTAGGAGCAAAGTCTTACCTGAAGGCGGGGAGTGTTTTGATTGCATAGAAATGAATGA
>NW_010519610.1:0-34080 GCF_000687285.1 Phaethon lepturus
TTTTTTTAACAAGCATTGTAAGATATATGTACTAAAATTTGTTATAACATGTCCAAAACAGCCTGGATTAAATAACTCAACCATTCAGTTTAACACATCTAACATTTTTGCACATAAGTGCATCTGCTTTTGTGAATATCTGCTTCAAGGTGAAAGGTCCATCTACTCCTGTGTTACTGGATCCCTTGAGAAGTCATGTTATTTACTTGAATAATCCAGTAAAATCTGTCTGGGTACTTGTATCTCTTGTACGTCAAAGGAAGGAGGACCTTGCTATTGCTTTGAGTTTTTTAACCCCTTTCTTCTTTAATGTAAACCTTTATGGGATGAGCCTGAAACAAAGGGTAGCTGTAAAAATAGTGTTTTACATATAGAATAGCTTGCAGGATCAGGCAGTATGTAATTTTATTTTTTTCTTTAGTGTGCCCGAGTTCCTCAACTGGGCAAGAAGGAACGTCTGGTATACTGAGGTAGAAGGACAAAACTAAAATTAAATTGGGTGATACAAGCTAGAGACAGTTTTCAGCATGTTTTTTTCTCAACTCATCTGAATTCCTTTTTTTTTTAAGGCACTCTATAATTTTTACTTCAGTCTACCCTCTTACATAATAAACATGCTAGTTTGTTTGCTAGAATGAAAAGAGGAGGGAACGCACCATTTTTCTGACTAACTGTTGAGAAACTTGGCTCTACATATCCTTGAAATCTTTTGCACAACTCAGAGGGAAAATTTATCAGTTTTGGCTGTCTAGAGCTTTATTCTCATTCTTTAGCACCATTGCTCTTTGGTATGTGCAACACCCAGGTTGTGTGACAGCTAGTCACTATTCCATTTCTATAAAGACTTTGCATGCTATTATGGAGTCTGACAGATCATTACCAAAGCTTATAGCACAGTCCAGAAATACACAGCAGTTATTGCTAAAAAGTCAGCATTTCCTTGCAATTATCATGTAGTGACATCAAAGATCCATGGTTATTTCTCATTCAAATGACAGAGAAAAATAGTTTATCTATCTATCTATCTATCTATCTATCTATCTATCCATCCATCCATCCATCCATCCATCCATCCATCGGTAGTGCTGCTTGGTAAATTTTGTCAATTTTAATGTTTACCAAATTATAATAATACCTTATATTCTAACTCTGGAAAGAAAGATTAATTTGGAAAAGATGGTGGGAAATACATAGTAATCTGTGAACTGGGAATGTGAAGGAAGGAAGGAGGAGAAAGAAAGCATTTGGCAGAAAAAAGAAGAGAGACAGGGCTGGGCTGATCACCCGCACCGAAAACTTTGTCAGAACTCTGTGTCCCACTATAGTGAAGAGATAAACCACTTTCCACCGGGCATCTTGAGTGCTGCCGAAGCTTTGCAAAGGAGAGTATTCAGCTCTCAATGTGAGCTCTAGTTCATCTGAGGTGGTCTCTTTCTCCAACTTAAACATTAAAAATGACTGAAAAGAAATCAGCAAGTTGGGCTGGGTTTATAACATTCAAGTCTAGAGTTCTGGTTACCTTGGAAAGATCTGCGATACTCTGATATGGCAATAAAACAGTTAAATCTGTACTGGGTATCCCCAGAAGAATAAGTCAAACACTAGTTATTTAAAATGGGAAAATATTTGGGCTGGTAAAGAATTTTTTCCATTCAACAATTTTTTATGGAAAACTTTTTTTCTGATGAAACAATTTTTTTAATGAAAAGTCTTTAATGGAAATCAGCTGTCTGCTTTTTGGTGGAAAATATTGGCTTTTTGTTGAAAGAATAAATTATAAAGAAGACAAGAAAAGAATATTTCAACAAAGATCTCCATATTTGGAATGTAGAGGTGACTACTAATTGGTTAAATATTCTGCTGTCTAATAAGACATTCCTAGCAACAAATATCAAAGCTGGTATTATCCAAAAGAGTGCTCAATCCTGTGCATATCTAAGTGTAAGTGGTCAGAACAGAAGAGTGCAGAAACATTTCTCTCTGGTGAGGTTTCCAAACCCACTTCCACTGAAATAAATGAAAATATTCTCTTTGACTACTGTAGGAAGAGAACTGTGTGCTGAGGAAATGAATGTTAGGAGACTGGCTGGAGCTGATGGCCAACAAAGGGAAATGCATGTCAGCAGATGGAAGTATGGCAGTTGGCAACAGACTCAAACAGAGATTGTTTTCCCTCTGGAATTTGATAACTGTTAATTTTTCATATACTTGGCTTCTGCCAATGAACACGGTAGTTTTCACTGATAAGAAATTCATATTGTTAAACTCCACATGAACTCAAAAAATATTAATGTATAAATGCTTACCAGCTAATATGAACAGCAAATGTCAGAGAAAATTTAATAATTGAGCTTAATAAAATAAGCTTGTTTTTGGAATCTTGCTTTATATGTTTCTGAAAGAACAATCACTCTTATGAAACTAAGTCAAGAATGAAATGTAGTGCATGGCTAATTGGGAAAGAATCGATGGATTTAGCAAAGCCATATGAGTCTTTCTAAAGAAAAAGCAGTTTAAAGCAGTGTTGATTTAAGTGTGCTCTGTTTATCTGCCCTTCTGCCTTATGAGGGACCAAATATGTCCTTGATGGGAGGTACGGTTGGTCAACCAATATCCCGTGTGAGGCCCTGAGCAAGAGAAGATGGTGATTTGAAATGAATGCTGACAAAACCTTCCTATCACTGTAGCCTCCTGTGAGATACTTCATCTACACAACTGATTTCCCATCTACGTTAGAAATGGTTTGTAGCATTAGAATGCACAAATAATACTACTTTTGTGTCCCGTTATCTACCAGTCTGTCTAAAAATCTATGATGATTTATTTAGCTCCAGCCTACCCTCACTCCCCATGAAGGAGCAAAGGACAGAGAAAGGGCAGCAGCTCCAGTCTCCCCTGCCACGGCCAGGCACAGTCTGGTGAGCACAGCTCGCAGGTGCAAGTGAGGAAGGTGAAGTGAGGAAAGAAGGAAAAGGAAGGTAAGTATCACACAACTGGAATAGAGAAAACAGGGAATTGACATGGGACATACCGTAAGTCTCAGGTATTCAGTTACCCAGACTGAAATAAAGAGAGAGAATGAGGGAGAAGGGATAGAAACCTTGGAGAAGTAAATAGAGGAGAAAATGTTTCTGCATGGGACTGGCAAGGAAGGCAATGAAGACAAAAGGAAATGTAAAGGCAGTCTGAACTGGAGACCATCTGCTTGTTGAATTCAGAGGTCCTGTTGCAAATTATGGAAGTGTTCCTGAAAGATGGCCCCAGCATGTCCTAGCATGGAAGGCAATAGGTAAATGTTGGGCTGCTACTCTCCATTTAATTAGAGTAAGGCTCAACAAACTATCTGCAACATATCATGCTTGGACCAGTGAACCAGCTAGTGAACCAGCTCCAGCTTCCTGATAAGGACTGCATCATTGGTTCTGTGCCAAGGTTGTGGAGGATCTTGTCTTCACGTTGGTTCCACAGAAGGTACAGCACAAACTTTAGGCCAGTGAAGATGAAACTCTCATCGCACCACACCACACACACCACACCAATCACATATCACATACCACATCACACCCTGCCTTTCTTAGCCCACCCATCATATGCTCTGAGAAGCGTATCATTTATGTGTCCCCTGGTTTTGTATTCAAGGTAGGATGAGAGAAGCTACCGTTACTGCCATGTTCGTGCTAAGAACTTCCAGTCTCAGTGTGAACTTTGCGTTATTCCAGTTACTTTAAAGACGTCCTGTGCTGTTTACACAGCATGCAAAATTCACCAATACTGCAATATAAGAAAATGTCCACTCTCTTCTCACTTGTCCTGGACTGGGGTGAAACAGCAAGTTACACCTTTTTTTACAACTCCTCTTCTCTTGTTGATAAGTCAGTTTGGCAGTCTCTTTTTCTAGCAATACATTGATGAAACAGGTGGCAAATATGAGGAAGGTGTCTGAAAATGTGATCCAAATGAAATCTTCTTTCCTGTAACATCTCACAGTATCTGTTGACTATAAAATTTAATCAGATGATCAAGAAGAGATGGCAAACCTTGCATTTGACATGATCTTTCTTTGTATTTTCCTTCTAATTATTTCCACATGCCTCTTATCTGAAAAAAGTATTTTTCATCTGCTTCTTTGGCCTGGATAATCCTTTAGTATTCTTGAATAAGGCTGAGACAGCCTTAGCCAAAATCTTTGTGACAATGCAGTGCTGGAGAGCACTTCATTTAGCTGCGAAATGAGAATGCTGTGTTGAAGCTAGAACTAGTTTTGGGGTAGCTGGCCACATTTTCTGTTTATGAACATGAAAGCCAAGAAAATAGGAGATGCTTGATTTCAGAACCCCTTCAGTATGGCCTGGTGTGTTATTCCTGAATGCAGCCCAGTTCTACTGTTATCTTTTTCTTTGGTGAAGACCTACTATTCAGAAATTTCTGAACAGTAAAAAATGTTGCATGTTCTACACAACAAGAACAGGTTACCACTGGCAACTCTCTTAGAGCTGCTTCAGACTTCAGTCTTCTGCAGGGTCATAACATCTGCTATGCATTTATAGAATTCCTACTAATATATTAAAAAGAGTGGATTTATTATGTGAGTGCCGAATCGTGGAGATTTTTCCACGTGCTGAAATTGGTCAGTAGGTTATCCTGAAAAAGCTAAATATAGCTATTTCTATATTTTCACATATAATGGCATGCTCAGTGCTGCTATTTTGGTCACTCAGCCCAAACCAGACTACACAAACTGGAAAAAAACAATTCCACACAATGGAAAAACTCCCTTTGTTTGCAAGATTGGGCCTCAAGGCTTATTGTAGTCCCAATGAAATGATGTGCAAGGAAATTTACTCTTGTGGATGTTTCTAGAACCAGAATACAGGTTGGTAGGAAAGGTTTCAAAGAAACATGCCCATCTTAAAATTAGAAACTTTTTTTGAAGAAAATGAACCAACTTCAAGAAAGCATTTATAATGAGAAAAGTTGCTGAGGTCTGGGCTAGAGACTCTGGTCAGACCTAAAGCTGGAGACATTGGATCTACCTGATGATTCAGGATCTCAGCTGAAATGAATGATACACAACTCCTTTCAAGCCCTGTGGATGCATTTTGTATGAAGTACCTTGCTACTTCCCAGGGCAGCAGCAGAAGCTGTCTCTGCAGCAATCTTTGAGGATCATTGTGATCCAAGAGGATGAGGAGCAAGCAACCAGACTCGTATTCCCCACATCCCGAGGATGTGCCATGAGTGACAGGCTTCTGGCTAATTTGACGGAGCATCCTCTTCCCAGTCTAGGTTCTTTTTGCCTCCTAAAAAAATGTCTGTGGGTTGGGAAAGTAACTTCCTATTTGTGCGCTAGTTGTAACCCTTACTGCAAACAGCAAGGGCTGGTAATCCAGCTTGCTTGTGCCTCTTCTGTTATGACCTTTATTTGCCTAGTGGGTGGATGGTGATGACATTTCCCATAACCTTTTCCCTCTCTCGGCTCATCATCGTCAGCATCGTCAACATTGTCAGACGTCAAGTCCCCTGGTTTGAAGTCAGCAGATACTCCTCCTGTCTGGGCACACAGCACTGCCAGCAACGCCCTGGTGATCCTAGCTTCCTGAGTGCCACTCTTTGTGTGACTGCTAGCCATCTTTGACAAAAAGAATGTTTTTCATGTACGACTAAGGAAATCTTTGGTCAAGATAAACAGCTTCCCCCCTCCTTGCTTGCTGCCAGGAAGTTCTAAATAGAGTCTCTGTAGTAGTCTTAATTTTTTTTTTTTATTACTTCACATTGGAGTTCAGTCCTGAACTCTAAGCCAGAAAATCTAAGTTGTATTGGAGTTGCTGAAAGGCCATAGACCTTGCTAAAAGTTCAGGTATTTCAAAGCCCTGAGAACATGTGTTATCATTTACATTGCATATTTATTTGAGGGAGAGCAGCTCTGCTGATACGTTCTCTCTGCCTCCAATAAGACCATCTTTGCCCAGTGACACCTCCTCTGAAAAGTACCTTCCACACTTTGCTCCCACCAAGTCTCTACCAACTCCACCCATGCTCACCAGTGCACAGCCAGTCTCATGGCAGCCAGTCCTGCTGTCCTTATGAAGGCAGCAGCATTCTAGCCTTGTACAGGAGAAAAGGTGAAAAGCCAAGCAAAGCACTGACATTTATTCTTAAAAAGCCAAGCCAAACCGAGTCCCTTTGTGATCTTTCCAGCCTGGTTCATGAATTTTGAGTGCTAATATAATTTAAAAGCTTGAAATGGAGCTTTGCTGACCAGCCCAGGTGTTTGGGTGTAGGCAAAAGGATATAAAACATGTTGAAAGGAAGATCACCTTAGCTATGCTGGAACGTGTGTTGTCTAGCAATATTTTTGGGCAGTTATATCTTAAAATTCAACATTTTTCAACAGATTGGGAAAAGACAAGAAATGTATAGAATAAGGTCTTTTTCTTGTTACTTTGAAAATTGTTACCTCAAATAGTAATTTGTATGTGCAATTAATTGTGAATGACTCCTTGATAATTTCAGTAAGCAATGGCTGTATTAAAAACATCCTGGCACTCACAACAACACAGAGGCAAACTAACGTACAAAAATGTAGTAGTGGTGGCAAACGCCAAGGTACTGTCCTGAGCTGTGCGTTGTTTCTGAGGGTTGAGCTGAGGGTGCAGCTTGCCCCGTCGTGGCTGTACGAAAACAACAGAGAATCTGGGAGTGAGAGTGAGATGAGAAGACAAGTTGGAGTTATGAGAGCCTGAGAGACAGAAAGGGGGGAAGACTCAGATGCTGGTTAGGGGGTTGTGAGAGGAGGAGCAGGGGAAATGGATGCAAGGGCTGGAATGATGGGAGTGAAATAGCTGGTGGCGATGGGAGCAGCTGCGAAAAAAGAAGTGTGATAAGAAGAGGAAGGAGGACTAGGGACAAAGCACTGAACCATTGAAGAGGAGGAAACTAGATCATAATATCTCTAAAAAATGCAGTTGGGAAATCAGTTCATCAGGAGTCCTCAGTTTTTTTCTTCCAAAGTTAGTTACTATTAACAGATGTTGCATAATGTTGCATAATGCCCAGATGTATTTGGTTTCCTCCATCCTATTCCTGGCATAAAGTGTTTACTTCATGGTGTGAGAAAAAGCTGCTTTGCTGTCAGCAGATGCCAGGAAAGAGTAGTAGAAACGTTCCCCAGGAGAGGACTGGGGATGCTGTCTTCTCACCTGTATCAGTCTGTGCTCTTAGTTAATACCAGAACCAGGTACTTCTGGGGGATTTATTTGAATGCCTTTGTTAGGATTTTTACCTACGGAGATATTTTCCAATTCAAAGCTGGTCCTGCTGTTATAGATCATCCTAGTCAGCACGGTATTGCTTGCAGGTGTCCTGTTTTTCAGAGACATTTTCAGTCCCACACGGCGGTAGAAGACCTGTGGTGGCTTTGCTTTCCCTAAACTCAGTCCTAGAGTAAGGGCCCTAAGACTGGGTCAGGATTGTGCTTTCCACCTTCAGGTGTTTTGCTTTGTCTAACAGAGCAAGCGCTTAGAGAAGGGAGGGGTACAGGTCTGTCAAAAGTATGTGGTGGAAGTGAGCTCCCCACTTTTCCTGATCCTCTGCTCTGATGCTACAGGGGATGAATCACACTTCCTGTAACGTCTCACACTTACAAACACTGCCCTGCATGCTTACACAGAGGTTTGAGTGCAACATTAAAAAAAAAAAAAAAAAGAGATCTAAGTCTGTCTACATGCTTCATGGTGTTTCTTTTGCCCAACAATACAGTTAAAAAAATATAAGAATATGTGAGAGTTGGCAGATGGTTCCTGGAGTGAGGAAAAGGACTGAAATTAGTGGGAAAAAGGATTAGACAAAGGAAGTAAGTGTCAGACAGGAGAAGTATAAGAAAATCTCAAGGGCTCAGTGCAGGTTTTCTTTGTCAGGTCAGGTAATTATCTCCCGAAGCACTCATCAAGTTGCACTATAATAGCACTGCCTTCTGGGGAAAACCCAGGTGAACTTTTTCTTGGGAAGGGGCATAAAAAAGCTTCCAACATCATGCTTAAATTCAAGGATAGCAACAAACGCTGGTGTTGTGGAAACATTTTATTTTAATTCCACAATATCCTCTTACGTAAACACTGAAACACATTGAATCAATTTTTCAAACAAACTTGTAAAATCACAAAATACACCAGCCTCTGATAGGCAGCAGCATTAATTGCCAGGAGCACAAAGAGGCATTTAAACACTGAAGCGTTTTGGCAAAGATACAAATGACTTATTTTCCTTCCATGCCCTTGAAAATAGCTTTTCTAAACTCTGAGCTTCCTATGATGGAGGGTTCACCATTAATCACCTTTATGACATCTCATATGTAGACTGTGGATAAATCCATGGGCCCTAATCAACCACTTTCCTGAGGAAATTGGCCAAATCCCGGCTCTTTGAGGAGGGAGGTGGGGGATGAATCACAACAACTTTGCTATTCAGACAAATCTCTTTTCAAGTGCCCTTAAAGCTTTTTTTCATATACAGCGAAGACAGCCACACAGGAAACAATAATAGTTTAATCTCTTGAAAAATTTCCTTCCTGCACTGCAGCAGCCTTTCAGACAGGTAGTCAAAGCACGCCAAAGAAAATTAGCAACAGCCGATGCCAAGAGCAGGCTTGTTACGTTAGCCTTTTAGCTCTGTCCCTTTTCCTTCCCTGTGAGTAGAGAACAAGAAACTACTCATCTCCCCGACTAAACACCCTCTGAGCTACATTTTGCTGTGCATTAGTAACACTTACGGGCCTGGGGAACTGATAATGGAGAAGAGAAGAGACAGAGGGACGGGCCTTGCAAACACTCACTGTGGTACCTCTGCCATGAACAGCCTCACTGATTCACACCCCAGGCCTACAAAGAGAACTGTGTTTGTAGCCTCCCACACATGTGCACGCTTACTAGTACGTATGTGCAGGATTTTTACAAGTTGTCTGCCGTGGGATTTTTTTCCTTCTGAGTTTTTCTTCTTTTGACTTGAAATTCTTCTTTGCTTAAGAGCAAAGGAGGAAGAAAAAAAATTGTTTTAACGTAGAGCTGGGTATGAGTCAGGGTAAGGCATCATCACGTGGAGTTTCGTTTTGCTTGGGGTTTTGTTTTGCTTGGGTTTTTTTTGCACACATGGCAGGCTCCGTTCTCTATTTGTGCTGCAGTGGCATGGCAGGTTACCACGGGCCCTGAAGTAGAGAAAGAAATGAGACATCACCCCCAGCCAAAAGCTGGTGCGTGCCCTTAATCCTTGTAGACTGGTGCCTGGTATAATTACATTGCCTGTTAACTAGATGATAATATCGCTGTTTGAACTAGGTTTCACTGTTTACACCTCTGCAGTGCTGCTTAAGGGGATATGAAATAAATAGTTAATATATAGCACTCTGAACACACTGGCACAACCAGAGCATAAAAGGATAGCAGAAAAAGGTCAGAATGGTGGAAAGCATTTTGCATTATATTTTGAAGGTGTTTCATTGCAAACACCATAATATAAAATGTCTTTGCCTGCTTTCAGTACAGAGCTTTCACTTTGTCAGCCCTGTGTTATTCAAAATGTTGATAGACTTTCATAAAGACTGCGTGTAGAAACAGTTTGGTTTTGAGTTCATATTGAAAAACAAAAAAAAGCATACCTGCTGAGGCATTTTCTAGAAATGATTGCAGTACGCAACAAGAGCGTGTGTTTGCCTATTTTAGGGGCAGTCACAAAAACAGGCCTAAATCCTCTTCCCAGAAAATGTGGGTATGTAAAGGGATGAGAAACTCTTTAGAGCAAGAGGAAAGACCTTGGGCAGAAGTGAAGGGCCCAGCCAAGCAGTCTTGCAATAGGAGAGGCAACAGCAGCTTATCTTTCCTATGGCTTCCTCTGCAGTGGCAGAAGAAAAGGCCTTACGAAGCACTTACAGCAGGGAAAAACGCGGCATGCTCCATGACCCGGCTTCGTTTTGGTCTTCAGTGCTGCTGCTGAGGAAGGTTAAAACACCGTAGCTATGCCAGGCCCGCTTACGTGTCAGATCAGTAAGCTCGTGGATTCATCCTGAGCTCAGTGGTGGCCAAGTTCCCTCTTCCCTCCTGTTCTCTGGAGGTTGCTCCCATCCCACATAGGGGGCAAATTCAAGTGATATAGCCAGAGCACAAAACTTCTCCTCCAGCCCCAAATACTCTGTCCTCAGATCCAGGAAAGCTGTCCCAGCAGCGCAGGGGATAAGGTAGGAGGGCAAAGTGAAATTTCTCTGCAAGTGGCTACTACAAGTGCGTGGTGTGAGTGGAAGGACTTGTAAAACAAGCCTTCTGCAGAAAGCCACATTGGTTTATCCTATGGAAGTGCTGTCACTTGTCATCAAGATACCACTTGAAAATGCAAACCAGAATGAGAGCAATCCAGAATGAGGCATGGTGCCTACAATGTACTAGAAGAAGGCAGTTTCTAGTCTGAGGCTATTGCAGTATAAGGACAGCTGAGGTACCAGTGGACTTGGGAGAGAGAAAAGTCTATTTCACTGCATTGCCAACTCGTGGTGTGCAATCTGTGAAACTTCCATATAGTAGCAAAAAGCGGAAGGCCGTGTAAGCTGGGAACCTCGAGTACTTTTGCCTGCAGCATAGTTTGTGAGACTTTGGACAAGACACATCATCTTGTCTGAAAGGTCTTTTTCATTTTTAACCAGATTTTGTAAAAGAATAGGTCTACAGTTACTGTACCACCAATATCCAGGGACAGTTGGGGTTGTGAGGCATATCAAAATATAGTACCTCAAGGACAGAGTGAGGAAAACCAAGTCCTGCTGTAAATCAAAGGATTACTGTTGTACTGCTAGGAACTTTGCTTCGGTTTATTTCCCAAGCCACACGCTGAATTAATTGCACTTAGTGACAAAGATTGTCCCTGTTATTTGCTAGACACAAGGATGAATCCTTGTTACTGAGTGCAAAACCCAGCAGTCCCATGTCGCGTTGTCAAGCCAGTACAAGGTCTGCATTTGCCATTGGAAGAAATGAGAAAGAGTCTTTGTTTCTTCAGCATCAGTATGTGTAACAGTGCCTTCACATCTGTGCATTTTTTGCATATTTTAAGTACCTAATGGCAGCAATGAAATATCTACATGTACTTGTTATTTTTCCCATAATGTGTCTAATTGTACTCCAGTTATGTTATGGGAACAGTATACGCTTATAGTGAAAAACTTGACACAAGTCAGATGATGTTGGGATGTTTTCCATCAGTATTTTTAATGCTTCCTGTTAATAGAACAAAGTGTTATAAAACTATACTTGTTTTTCCTGAGCTGTACTTTCTTCTCTTTATAAAACATCAGTTTGATTTTGCAAAACAATGAGAAGAGAGTAAATAGCTATATTGGCCATGTCATAAAGGAAAACCTTTCCAAAGAGATTGCTTTTTCTTCCCAGAAAGAAAATGTCCTGCTGAGCAGGGGCCGGATCCAGTGCCCACAGAAGTCAGTGGAAGAACTCCCACTGATGACAGTGGATGTTGGATGAAGTCCCATCTCATTCTCATGTTTAAATGCTGAGAAATGAGTTGCCAAGTTCTAATGAGTACAGTGAAAGCCTTGTGTTATATAAGTTACTTACAATAGATTATTACAACCATTAAGAAAAGCTGATTATTTTTATTAAAAGCATATTTTTGTTGGTTCCTTTTAAGCTGTTCCCAAAGTCTACACATATCTTTCTTCACTTTGCTTTTTTGAAACTCTGTTTTATAAACAAAACACAAACAAAAACATGATTTCCTGTTGGTTGTTGAAGAAAGGCTGTGGATTTATTCTTTACATGAGAAAACGTTTGGTTGCTAAACACATGCGACAGCACATGGCCTCGTTCAAACATCCTATCAAATTAGAAGCAGATTCTAGCTCTAATGCTCCAGATGAAGGCCATGGGGCTGGGACAAGCACTCACACGAAATTGCGTTGCATTTAAGAGGACAGTGATCAAAGCACTGCACCTCGTACAATGAGTGAGTGGCGAATCTGTCTTATCTGAACAGCGAGGAATAATTATAGAGAATTATTTGATCTTCCGCTAAGGTAAACCTCACAATTATGATGCTGATTGAACAGGTTCTTCTGTTTCAGGAAAGGCAACATGTATACTCAGTGCTGTAATGCACTTACCAGATGCTATTAAAATACAACCTGACACTTCAGTAATTGACATCTCCTCAGTCTACTTTTTTGTTCATCACTCCCTGCTATAGGCTTGTCCTGTTCTGGCAACACGCAAGATACTTTCTGATGAGGCAAGGTGGGCAATCCTAAATTCTCTGTGTATGTGGATATGACAAAGGCAGTGCACATGTCCAGTTAATGGTACTTTGCAACCAAGTGAATAGATGAGACCTTTGCCCTCAGTATATGCTTCTCTTTTGAAATACAGTTAACTTTTGCAAGCTATAGCTTGATTTTGCAGACATATTATGGAACAGAAAACTTAAAAATAGAATTCACCTCTGCTGTTAACAAGTTTTGACCTTTGCTCACATTTGTTGGGGAAAGTAGCTCATAGTACCAATTAACATAAATTATTAACTCCTACATTAATAATTAATTTATTAGAGGGCTAAAGGCATTGGTCTTTGCCAGCTAACACTATTGAGAGAAAATGAAGAAAACAACACAACCCTAATTATAACAGCTTAATGAGGATGTCTGGAAGATCTGATGTGATTCAGTCACTCTAAATGCTCTTTATTTCCTCTCTGAAACCACACTGGGTGCAAAGAATCAGGCAGTTAACTACAGTTCCTGTAGTGCAGGGTTTCTTCCTACTTTCTGAAGAGAGGAAGCCCACTAAGGAGAGCTCAATTTAGATACTATTAAGGACTGATGAAGGATGCCATCGCCTAAACAATATGAATACTGTCTCTCTCAGTAATGAACTGTTCTAGTGGTGTCTGAATCACTAATGGCTTCAGTAGGCTGCTAAGAAAACTTCTCTGTCTCAGAATTGTGCTGTGCAGTGATTTCTTGATTTCACAGGATCCTTCCTTCATAATCTGTATTTGGACTTTAGCTGCAAAGGTTGACTGTAACGTGGTGGTACTGGTAGTGGTGGTACTACACATTCTGGTCAGAACGCAACAGCAACAGCAATGAAATCCAATATAGCTTATCAGGAAACATCATGCAATGGAAAACTGTTAGGTTGTTCACCTGCACAGATGCTGATGCTTCCCAACCATCCCATCCCCAACTATCTCAGACAATTGTACCACATTTCATATTAGTGGAACTGGTCACATCTTTCCTTCTACTGCTGCTGCTGTGACACATAGAAACTTTCCTGAGATTCTTTGCTGAAACACAATCTTTGCTAGTTCACATTTTCTCTTTTTGTGCCAACGTTGTTCATTAATGTATATCTTTTTTCCTCCCCGCTGAAGTTTGTGGACAACAACTACAGGGCTGTACAACCTTTATTTATCAATATTGTAAAGCTGAGGTCACTTAAATCTGCTCTTTTTTCCCAGGCTCTCAGTCACCCTGATAATATTGATAACATTTCTTTGCATATATTCCAGTCTACATTAATCTTTCACCATCACTCTTCACATGCTCTCTGAGACCAGCTCATACTTTCAGATAATTCTTCACATACAGGATTGGCCGCCATGAGGTGGGACAACATTGTGTACTACTGCGCCTGTCAGACATAAGCATTTTTTTCTTCAGAAATACATTGATTAATTAAAAAAGTTAGGGTAAACTCACAGATTTTAGCATCTCCATGAGCCTCTATTTTTTTCTTTTGGTTGAAGATGCTTCCACTTTAAAAAACGCTGGATTATGCAATAATACTTCACTTTATTTTGGGTCTTGGCCCACAGACACATCACAAAGGTTTACTGAGCAGATAAGCAGTATTAGAGTAACTTAGACTAAGACGAACATTAAATTAATCAGACAATGCTCTTGGGGGAAATTGCCACTAATTTCAGATTTTTCATCTCACAGAAATCAATTATTATTATGTTTATTGATATTGTACTTGTCACTACTTCTAGTATTTTTGCTATGGTGACAGAGCCTAAGAAAGAGGCAAGCAAAGATATAGTAAATAATTTAAAGCTTGTTCCTAAGGCATCAGAACTTAGTAACCAGTTATGTGTGAGTCAGTAGATAAGAGTAGTAGGAAACATGGGAAGATTTTACATATGCACACATCTTTTTGATGAAAAAAGTTTACCCGGCTCTACTCACAAGTTGTGTGGAATACAGCTAGGACATAAAAATGTTTGTGACATGTCAGAAAACATTTATAAATTCCATTGATTTTAGCACATGAAAGATTAAGAACTTCACAAAACACTTTTTGTGAGCATAGTTATAAGTTCTTTAAATGCCCTCCTGAAGGAGTTCACAAATACTTCCCAAGTATGAATAAAACTCTTTAAGAAATAATTATAAGGTGCTGCAACTTCAGTCCAATAAGTATGACAATAATGTAACTCTGAAAATAGGATGAAAAATATGCCAGGGCGAAATACAGCATCAGTGGCAACCAAAGGAAAGGTGCTTTCTAAGGAGCTGTGTCAGGTCCACTGCCAAGGCTTCATTCACTAATGGCACCAGTTTTGGGCCACATGGTGACAAGTTCGTACTGTGCTGCACCTCCCTTCTCCCCCCATGAACACCACAACAGCAGAACACAACGGATGCCATGGATTGTGCAATCTGTTGCATGCAGGGAGTTAGGTTAATTCATCCGAATGTTCCCATTTTGAATCATTAAAATTTTCCACTGGAAATTGGTTGGGCTTGTTGAGGCAAGCACTCTGTGCAAAAAACATCAGAATTTGGCATTTTGAAATTAGGACTAATTTGATTTACATTAGTAGGGTTCAGGACAAAAAAGAGTTAGTGTTATAATATTACAGTCATGACTTCTCATTAAATCAGGCTTCCTAATTTGCAAACATTAAGTTCAACTTTGGAATTTAAGAAGAAATTTGACTTTAATCATAAAATATAGAAAATATTTCTATGGTTACAGACTGATAACAACCATTACTATGGCAGTCACTGAATACTCCCATAAATCTTGTTAATGAAATCCCAATATTGAAGTCCTCCAATCACAACACAAGAGTTAATGCTTAACCTTTCCCCCAGGATACAAGGTAACTAAAGCCTGCTGCAAGTGAAGATGCACACCTATTAGATTTTGAAATTGTCATTCAGTTAAGTTAACATTTTTTTTTAACAACATTAAATGGGTGCCTCAGTGGCACCGGCAGGCGTATGTTCTTGTTTGTCTGTATAATATTTAATTTAGAGCATGCCCATACTGCGTTACTGAGATGTGAGAAGTGAAGAAGGGATTATAAGCTTGTTACAATTATGACACAGCCTTCTGCTAAGAGGGCTGTATGGCTCTGGGACCCAGCTCTGCTCTTCAGATGGTTTATCTGAAATCAAGATAAAATCAATCAGCTTCAAATAAATGAATTTTTACTCATCATTGTCACTTTTATGCTGTTCACCTGTTCCTTCAGGTGAAATGTATGTGCTATTTCATGTTGAGATAAGGATGATTCCTTCTTGTTGCTAGGGCACTTGCAAAGGCATGTGTTCATTTTCTTATTCTACCACCTCTTTTTCTTTTGTGCCCTTAAACAAGAAGATTGTTTCTTTTAAAGGTGCTTCACAAAGGTATCCTAGGTAGAAACTTCATCACTTGAAGTTTCCCTATGCTCAGTGAAAAGAGGTGCATCACACCTCTACAGGATGATGCAAACATTTAGTGGGCTGAATTACTCACTAGGGTCCTGTCTGTCTTAATTATAAATAAAACATCATGCAAGTAAATTCCTAGCTTAGGCAAACTGTTGTTGTGGCTCCTGGAAATAATTTCCGTGATGGAGACTAAGTTTTAGGAAAAAGAAAATACAAAGCTAAGAGAAAATGGCGTGCTCTGGAGCAAAAGTCCCAACATCTGCCAGAGGAGACATCTGCCACACACCCTTTATCTCCATTATTACTATATGGTTGGGAGGTGCATAGCAGGGTATAGATCTCTTTCCCCCTGCTTCTAGTGTTTTACCTATTTTGGCCTTGTATCTGCCTTGAAGCACAGCCCTGAATAAAGGAGTGCATGTAGACTCTATTAAAAGTACTTTGGCCACCCAAGGCAAAGTTATAGCCTTGATCTTCCTTTTCTCCAGACAGCATTAATTTGTTTGTGAGTTAACCAAAGGCTCAGCTACTTGTGCATATATCAACCATAGGTACATAGGAGAAAGTACAGTCTATCCTTATGTAAATTTTTTAAGCCTTAATCTCTGTTCACATCTCCCACAAGGTTCCTCATGACACTGATAGAAAGCCTGAAGGCAGGGTTGTGGAACCACATTTTTAAACGTATGCCGAAATATTATAGGTAATCTTTGAGTAACAATTGTTTGGCTAAAACTCTCCTTCCTTTTATTGTCTACTGTGAAGCCTGACATTGCTGTTGGAACAGACTTTTCTTCTGTGGCTAGAAGTTAATCAAATGCCTGAACCTCCAGGCTTCTAATGTGAGAAATAACTTTCCAAAGTAGTTTTTTATGCATTTCTCTTGGAGGTAATTATTTTTGGGCATTGACGTTTTCTTAAGATGGAAAGTCCTCTTAGCTTCATTTGTAAAGTAGACCTGCACTGATTACTAGCCAGCTGTGTAGTTTTAGTTGGCTTTACTTAATAGGGGTGTACTTCATGAGTCAAACAAATGACTCTTTCCATCTGCCGTCAAATGTTAAACCTCCCTACATTTGTTTTAGAATAGCTGGATCTTGGCTAATTAACACTCTGGACTTGTGCATACAGTAGATGAGGGAAGAATTTAATTTTCTAGCCGACTATGTGAAGACCTGCCAAAGAGTTGGGAACAATTAAGGCAGCATACTTTCTATATACTAAAGCACTGGATGCATGGATCTAACCCTGAGCAATGAGGGCTCACTCCACACTGAAACTACTGACCCTGAAAAAGAGGGGAGGAACTATGTATGGGAACTTCCTTCCTGTTCTGGAGCAGTTCAAAATTCCGGGAGGATTGATCAAAGATGATTCAAGTCTATGCCATTGATGAAGATATTAAACAGTACTGGTCCATATTGGGACCAGTACTGTTTAATATCATCATCAATAACATAGACAGTGGCATTGAGTGCACCCTCAGCATGTTTGCAGATGACACCAAGCTGAGTGGTGTGGTTCACAAGCCTGAGGGATGCGATGTCATCCAGAGGGACCTGGACAAGCTCAAGGAATGGGCCCATGTGAACCTCGTGCACAAGGCCAAGTGCAGGATCCTGAACCAGGATCGGGCAACCCCCAGTATCAACACAGGCTGGGGGTTGAAGGGATTGAGAGCAGCCCTGCTGAGAAAGACTTGGGGGGATGAAAAGCTGAATATGATCTGGCAATGTGGGCTCGCAGCCCAGAAGGTCAACCGTATCCTGGACTGCATCCAAAGCAGCGTGGCCAGCAGGTTGAGGGAGGTGATTCTGCCCCTCTACTCCGCTCTGGTGAGACCCCACCTGGAATCCTGCCTCCAGCTCTGGAACCCTCAGCACAGGAAAGACATGGACGTGTTGGAGCGGGTCCAGAGGAGGGCCACAAAAATGATCAGAGGGATGGAACCCCTCTCCTGTGAGAACAGGTTGAGAGCGTTGCAGTTGTTCAACCTGGAGAAGAGAAGACTCCGGGGAGACCTTCTTGCAGTCTTCCAGTATTTAAAGGGGGCTTATAAGAAAGATGGGGACATGTTGCAATACGACAAGGCATAATGGTTTTAAACTCAAAGAGGGTTGATTTCGACCAGATCTAAGGAAAAAATTTTTCACAGAGGGTGGTGAAACCCTGGCACAGGTTGCCCAGAGAGGTGGTAGATGCCCCATCCCTGGAAACATTCCAGATCAGGTTGGACGGGACTCTGAGCAACCTAATCTAGTTGAAGATGTCCCTGCTCATTGCAGGGTGATTGGACTAGACAACCTTTAAAGGTCCCTTCCAAGACAAAGATTCTATGATATTGCCTTTCCTTTCAGATTTCTCTTGAAGTCTACTTTTCCTTTGCAGAATGTCTTCTCTTAGGAATAACGCCATCCTGATTAAACTCTTTCAAACTCTCCAGAGAGAACATCAGATTTTTGTCTTGTAAAATATGGGTAAAATAAAAATAAAAAACAGTTAGTCAAGAAATTTTCTGTTTATTATACCTATATTGAAAAGATCTGTAGAAAATACTATGTTTTTCAGACTCTTACAAATTTAAAAGAACAGTATTTTTGCAATTCATAGGTAGGATAAATTACCAAGAAGAACCTCCCCTCCTGCAAATATAAGACAGAATCCCAAGGTCCTTATTAAGTGCCTAAACTCTACTTTTTTTTTTTCCCCAGCAATGACCCCAAAGCATTCAATAGAATATCCCCATGTGAAAAGACTATCCTGAAAAATACAGGAGGAAAAAGAAACATGTTGGAGAGCAAAAGCATTGTAAACTGATGTAGCTGAACATGGATCAATTACTAATAAATCCTTGGGAGAAAAGTATTTTTGCCCACCTTTTCTACTTGAAAGAGTCATGTGGCTGAAGAACAGTGTCTCCAAAAGCAGCAGCAGATGACTTTGCAAAACAAAACTGAAAGGAATTAGGTCACATGGGAAGAAGGACTAGTGAGGCAAGAAGATAATATTTTGCTTCTGATGTCTCCAAATCCTGACTTTTAATATTTGGCCATAATGCAAATCAATAGGAGGAAAAACCCCCAAAATGATCAGAGAAGAAAGAAGCAGAAATTATGTGGTTGCTGTGATCTGCCTTTGTTATGTCTTACCTTGCTGGTTATGCTAGTCTACATGGGCAGACAAGTGGCCATTATGGTAAGAAACATCAGCTAATCACCTGTCAGTGACCTGAGTAGAGTAAAAAAATTATAGCATAGTCCAGCTGCCATTCTGATACATCTTGGTTATAATATTTACAACATGGTGCTAGGTAGAACCTGAACTATCTAAATAATGATTCACTACAGGACTTCACATCAGTGCCAGAAGTGGATAACAACTAAAAAATAAACTAAATGGTATATCTTTGATGCTGGCAAGACAGTACTTATAAAGGGAAATAATGTACTGGGCAGAAGAGTTGTCTTTTCATTGGATCTTTAGCTTGCAGCCATGAAACAGGAACACTAGTTAAGCTTTGTATAGGCCATTCGGCATGGAAATTTATGGAGGGGAAAGGGAGAGATTTTCTTCTATATTGTAACAACAATATGGGATAGTTAAAATGCCAGAGCTGAAAAGTGTTTTGTTCAATCATCAGAATATCCCAGTTTATTGGCTCATACACGTCTCAGAGGTCAGAAAGAGTTGCTGAGAGAAGAATCCAACCTATTTTTTTTCCTTAAATTATGATCTGAGCAGACAATAAACCATTAAGAGGAACAGAGAAGGTAAGGCTGTCTGTTTGAGCAGAACAGAATGTTGTGCCAGCCATACACAATGAAGAATGAACATTTTCATTTACATTTTCTTAGAACAAACTAACTCCATGTAAAGAGCTGTCATGCAATCACCTGATGACAAGACACATCTGGGTTTCTAAAAAATCCCCAACAAACTACAGACGTGTAAATGGATAATGAGAGGATAGGGCAGATGTTTGACTTAAGAAAACCCTGTAAGTGCAGATGACAGAATTGTAGGGGTAAGTTTTTCCCCATTTTTGTTGAGAAGACAAGTTTCTGAAAGTTTGAGGGAAACACTGAAGTGAAGGACCTTTTCTGACCTTTGCCTTCTGGAGGAAAAGCCTACACGTAGCTTACAGGCAACATTTTGGAGGGGAGCACCAAGAGAACTCTCCCAGACCCTAGAAAGCTGAAACAAGATTGCGTTGCTGGCCGAGGTGGCCCCAGCGTGGTTTGGTGGGATCGAGTGGTTGCGTGGTTCTGGGCTCCTTCAGCACCGTCCTTCGGGTGGACAGTTCCCACCCGGGACGGCCACGTGGGGCTGCTGCGACCTCCCGCTCCCCGGCTGGGCCATGGCCTGGTGGCCAGGCGCCAGCCCTGCTCTTCGTCCCAGACAGAGCAAAAGAGAACCTCATGGTGAAGGGTGAAAGGAGGGTGCAGAGCGTCATTTGACCACTCTGATCTGCTTTTGTGTGTGGGTGAAGCAGGGAGAGAAATGAAGTGGAGATCGCAAGTCCAAAGTTGGACTGATGGTTGTGAGGATAAATCAGAGACCGAAGCATGGGAAACAGTGGACAAGAACTGGTACACACTAAGTTGGAAACATCTTACTGATAGGAGAGGGCAGTGTTTGAGCAGAGCTGAGGGGAAGTAAAAACATTTTAAGAGGAAGTTTTTCCTGTGTAGAGGAGAACTAAATTCCCCTATGAGGAGGATGAAGACACAATAGAAGGGGTCTTTTGTATGATCTCTCCCCTCATTAATTCATGAGGTTAATATTGCAAACCTTGGTTTAGTATTCTTGTCACTGTGAGGCTGGGGAACACTGTTCTAATTGCTTCACTTATAAAAGTTGAGGTGAAGACAGGTCTTCATCTGTACCTTCTTCATTAAGTGTTATGAGAGTTGGCATCTCCTGTGGAAATGGGCAGGAGTTACAGACTAAAGGTCAAGCATTTCTCTTACATCAGGGGCTCTAACTTTTCTATATATAATCTCAGCACAGCCACCATCCCGTAGTGGGTGCACAAGGGGAGCTGAATGTACTTATCTAGAAAAATCCAGATCCATTTTACAACCTATGGTGGCTCACGTACTCTTCATTCCAGACACAGCTCAAATTGCCTTGGAGAGTGAGGTCACCTTTCTGAATGAATCCCCATAACAAACTACCAAATCCCTCACCCACTGCACACTGCCAGGCATTGCATCTTTCCAATACCTGCCTCAGCTTTCATGCCAATCCACATGCGACTGGGATGCACATAGAGCAGAAGGCCAGCTGTGTGTCAATATTGCAGTCATACCACACTCTCTTTTCCTTTCTGTCTCTGAAATCTTTATTGAATTTTCATTCATCATTATGAGGGATTCCTTCAGCACTGCAAAGGTGCCATTTAGATGTGAACATGCTCAGTCAAAGCCGCTTAAACTGTTAATTTATTGTTTGTTTAATGCATCAGCTCTGCTATCACAGTCACTCTTGCTGAGGTAGTACTGACTAGCTCTTACAAAAGGCTAGTGTAGGAGCTGGAATTGGAAAGCATGAAAATGTAAAAGCCCATGGATCTCACCTCCTGGCCGTGGAAGTGGATGTACATGGGGACCGGGCGTAAAAGAGCAGTAAGTCACAGTGGTAGATTTCAAAGCCTGTTTCTGGTGTAAGAACATGACTGATCTCAGAAGCAAGGCATTATGGAAGGAAGCTCGCCTTTAACTCAAGTGTCAGCCTGTAGTCAGAGCAACCTCTAAGAATTAGCCCTGCCAAGTAATAACTGTCTGTTTTGCCACTGTGGAATTACTGTTGTCACACGCTTGGCATACGTGAAAGTATTTAATTGGATTCCCAAGAATTCTTTGGAGACTCTCCCTTAAAAATATGGTGAATATCCCAGTTTTCAATGCATTTTTTTTCTTTTTTTTGAGAGAGAGAGAGATCCTGGAAATGAACAAAGATTCTTGAAGGTCTTCACTTTTGGACAAAGAACAAAATACATGTAAATTCTGAAGGTAGAAACTTTTTCTGACAGGGACTGCTGCTGTGTCTTATGTATGTGCCTTGACATTGGTGGCCAGCGTGGTAAGTAAAGGACACTTATTGATTCCAGTGCCCATCTGTGACTACTAAAGAGCAGCGGGAAGCAGCCCTTTGAGTATATTTAAGCATTTCTGTGTAGTGTAACTTCAGAGCAATTATGTATCTTGTTGGTTTGATTTGGGTTTGTGTCTGTTTTTTTACTGGTTTCCCCCTTTTTTGATTTACAAAATGGAGCTAAGGAGAAGCAGTTTTAGCATAATGTCAGACTGGCATAGGGAAGAGTCACTCCCTGGGTTTTACTGTTGGTGTTGGTTTTGCTTCTCTTGGAAATTCAAGTGACATTACGAAAGGTTATGAGAGTTTCTTTATTTTCATCAGAAATAACATGGAGTTGATTATAAACAGAAATAAAACTGTTGGTTCAGGCTGAAAGATATGAAAATGCAAGCTAAAGGCAAAACCACTGAAAAATAAATTGTTTTTAACGTCCACCTGTGAAATAAAAAAGACTGATATTAGCAACATATACGGTTTGTGTTTCTTATTCCGAGATGACTTCATCTTCACAGCATCCCTTTAATTTCAGAAATCATTATTGAAATTAAAAAGAACAACCCGCTTTAAGAGAGTGTGCTGTATTGCACTGCTTTTCATCATACGTTTTTAGCTCTACAGTAAGTTTGTCTTGCACTGCACAAACCCCTGCTTGACACTTGAACTGCGGCAAAGGTGTTTGAGTTTACAGTGCCCTATTCCCTAGCCAGAGGTTACTGCTGTCACAGGGTCATTTGCCTGAGTCAGAAAAACCATTACGGCTACTTTGTGAAATTTCTTCAGATATTTCCTTCTAATGACCATTCTTCTTTTTCAAGGCATTGTGTCTATTTCCCTCTTCCTTTCAAAGAGACCTTCGCATCATTCTGGGATCAGTAAAAGAATGTGGAACCTTTGCTTCTTCAGATGCTTGAAAACCCTGCAGGTGATTGCTTTCTCTGCTCCAGACATCTCCTAATTCAGGCTTTACATACACATGTGAGCGCGTGCGCAAACACACACGCACATTGATCCTTTCCTTTAATACCATAAATTTTAATGTAGTTTAACATACTGAGTTGTCACCAATTTGATTTTCTAGGTCAAAGAGTTCAGCCTCCTTTAATCACCGTGTCCATAGTTCTCCATTACATTCAAAGAGCTCTTCTGTGCAATTTAAACTGCCTACTGTTAAGTTACAATCTTTGCCCCAGCTTTCCCTCCAGTGTTTTCTTGGCTGAACTTACTACAGTTTTCTGCTTTGGGCTTTAAGGAGCCTTCTTCAGCCAAGTTATGGTAAATTTGATGCTGTCTAAATATTTGCAATGACTATGAAGGGATCCCATGCTTCTAACAGGAAAACAGATGACAGCTTGCAATATGTGCTGTTAAATATTCTGCTGTGTCCATAGTTGTTTGGGATTTTGTCCTTTGTTTTGAGGTGTGTTTTTTCTTTCCAGAGATCTCCTTTACGTAGCTCTGCTAATCCCCATGATTTTTGGCTCAAATACTCTGAAGTGAAGAATAAATGAGAAGAAATAGGCTGTGCCGAAGACACTGGATATGTCCATACTACAACATAGTGATCTTCCAAGTAGTTTGAAATGGCGTAGCTTGGGCACTAAAAGAAATATAGCTGCATTTCACTCTGGTCTGTCTGGCATATAGCCAAGACCTGGTAATGCAGATAACTTGTCGAGGGAGTCACTGGGTAGCAAGCTCAGATTTAGTTCATGCTGAGCTTAACAACTTTGGGCCCAGCTCTGCATCAGCATGGCTGAGCCTGAAGCTGGTGTCTTCAGAGTCTTCAATCTCCTGCACACTGCCTATACACCAAGACTATTTTGACCCCCATCCTTTGAAGCTAAATGCAAAGTCATGGAGGTCTTTTATGTGCATCAAGGTGAGCTGATGTGTGCAGACAAGCAGGCAGTTCATGGTAGAAGGAGTGGTTCTCATCTCTTTGTATGGCTTTTGTAAGAGCCAGGACCACTAGAAACCATTTAGTGAGAGAGGGAGAGAGACTTTTTGCATCTAATTTTGCTCCGGGAGAGTTTTGCAAAGCACGTGGAGGAGAAGGAAGGGATTCATACACGTAATGCTGTATTTGTCTTGCATAGGAACTAATCAGCATCACAGATATCGGTAAGGTTTATTTTTTTAAATCTCCCATTTGGAATGGCTAACCTTCCATTGTAGCTTTCAAAGACAGAATGCCCACGTCAGTTGTATAAATTTCTTTGGGAAGCCAATAATAATCCTTAAAATCCTTAGGGTGAAGCCTGTCATGTTGTTGAAGAAAATGGCCAAATTCCCAGTGGTGTTAGGTGGTCTGGACTTCCTTTTTTAATGAACAAGTCATGGAACAAAATGCATGATATAATTTTCCAGCTGTCCAGCCATATAATTCTAAAATAATGTTTTCATCATTTTTAACTAGTACGATACCCTGAAATTTAGAATACAAATAAGATTTCTGTGATATGGAGTCCAAACCCCACACACAACAGCACAGTATATCTTCATTAACAAGAAACATTTCTATTGATTTCATTTTGCAACGTTTCATATTGCACATAACAAATATGTATGGTCACCTAAATGAATTATTGCAATTCAATTTGGAATGATTGCATAAGGTTATTGTATTATCTCTAGGATGCCTTAGTCTCTGGGTGTCAAAAATGTTTTTATTTAATGGAATAACATGGGAAAGTTAATCAGAGTAGGTTAACCTCTATGGGACTCAAGGTCACAAACACTCAGTCTCAGCTGTAAATGGGGAGTTTGGATTATTTATTTATTTATTTATATTTTTTAACTTGGAAAATATATTTATGTAAGAGAAAAGACGATGAGGGATTTCTTAACAGACTCAGTCCGGGCAAAAAATCTCATAGGGCTTCCCAGCAGGAAATCTTTTTTCTGCAGAAAGATCCTGCAAGGCAATTACTGTTAAATAAGGAAAAGTTGTACCACAATCAAGTCTTTCCCAGGAAGTCTCATTGTTTTGGCACTTCTCTGAGATTTTACATCACCTTTGTAGGAAATGAAACAATTGTTTTTAGAGAAGATCCTTGGTGTTATGCTAAGATTGCAAGATACAGTGCTACGCTACTAATTGTTTCAGCAACACTTTGCTTTTTCTTCCTTGTCCTGTTTACTTTGCCTACCTTTCTCGCTCACAACAGGCTAATGTTTTGAATTCACTGAGTCAGGAATTGCTTTTTGTCTCCATGTGGCTGCGCTGTGCTTAGTACAGCCTGCCTCGGCAGGGTCTGCTAAGGCTGCTGGAAGAGAAAGCTGAGTGAGCAACTCTGGAGTAACAAGTTGAGTGTGTGTGCAGCAGGGGTGAAGCAGTTCTACAAAGGAAATAAATTGCCCATTCAGGGGGCCTTAAGAAATAAGTCTGATCTGCAGATTTTTTGGAGGGCACGTCACTGCACGTCAAACACTGTGTTGCTTGGTAGCAGAGGAGGCAAGAAACCAAAAGATGATCTGAAATACAGCCTACAAACTGAAACAGATGTCTGCAAAGTGCCTTCGCTCCTAGCTGATCTTCTCCCTAGCATCACCCTCTTGGCTTTTCATACTGTGTTGGCTAGACAGTGATGGGTGAAAAGGACTACGCAAAAAAGTTGCTCTCTCTTCTACATAACAGTTTCTTTCAGGCAGATAATTTCCCACTTTCTATCTCTAAACCTGACTTTTCTCCCCAGAACATCATCACTGCCATAGTGAGTTAGAGCAATGGTTCATCTTAGCTTGGTATTTTGGGAGTGACCAGTAGCAAACACTTATGGAAGGACATCAGAGGGAATGGAAAGATAGGGCAACGTTTCCCTGACATATCTATCCTCCCATCATCTGGGATCATCCTGGCCATGCCTCCCCCATTCCAGACCAATCAGCTGGGGTTGCCTTGTTCTGAGCAGGGTTTACTGAAAAACCAACAAAGTGCTGCTTCTTCAGACTCAGGCGCTGTCTCTGCCAAATCTGCAGCTGCAGTACAGCCTCCCCTCTCCAAAGCCACAGAGTTTTGGGTAACCATCAATACTGAGTCCTCAGCTGATGACAATAAATAGACACAGAATCCCTGAGCTCTCTTGCAAACAAAAAGGAGCTGCCGCATGTCACTGTCATGCAACAAATGATTTCCGTTCACCCAGAGGTTTGACTGAATTTCAATCACAGGTTTAAAGACTCAGCGTTGGTTTACTCAGGGGAATGGGGCTCTTTTCAGTGGTCAGCAAAAGGAAAGCCTAGACTGTTCATTAATATTTTAAAAAGCCAAACACCAAAATGACATAATGAATGATGTATTGTCTCTGCTGCCTCTACATTAAGACAAAGCAATCAGGAGGTTTCTAGCTGAGGGTCAGTTAAAGGAAAGATCCCTCAGACCCCAGCAGTGCTTCTGTGATCAGATTTCTTTCCCCTAGAACTGGTGGCCGGATCATCCACTGGTTTTCTTCACTCTGGCTGCCTGGGAGCCAGTGTTTCTCTGCCTCGCCTTCGAACCTCTCAGAGGTGCCTATCAGCCCTGCCTCTAGAGAACTGAAATTATTTTCATTGGTAAAGCTGTGATGTTTTGAATTAGACCTCCTTCATAGAACAGTAAATTCTCATCCAGAAACTTGCATATGGATGGCACTGATGACAACAACTGTGCCTGCAGAGAGCATCCAGCTCATGCCCCACATCCTGCAAATCCAGCCCCACTGGGTCTGAGCTGGCCTGTAACTGTGTTACTGGTGTGGAGTGTGCAATCTCAGGGTCCCTGCACTGCTGGCCACGTTAGGTAGTCCTGGTATTACTCCCCTTCACTTGCATGGTGTCTTCTATAACCCTATAAATCTAGATACCTTCACAAATGAGACTCTGCATCCTTCTGTACCCTTAGGTACCTAGTTATGTTCATGCAGAATCTAACTGGCTGGGAAGGTGTAAGCACTTAATGCTCAGGTTAGAGGTTTTTTCTGCATGTTTCACCATGAAGTCTTCTATGGTGGAAAATGTCAGTGAGAAAAATGATTTTGCATCAAATATATGTGTCTGAAGCCACAAATTTAGGCATGTATTCCCAAATATTCTTTATAAAGAGTTGTCTAGTAGGCAAGCAATTCTTCTGTCATAGTAATATAATGATTACTTTCTTATTTATAAGTCTAAACTCTCAATATATAGCATCTTTACAGGGTGAAAATATTGGCTTTAAACTCCTGAAGTGGTACTGACATTGTTACTGGCAGATTCGGAAACCTGACACTTCTACATTTGCTTGTTTAATGAGATATAGATGGCCAGGCATTAAGATAAATGTTTCACAGCATTTGAATGATATTAATTCAATACAATAGTCAATGGCTGAAAACCACGGTATTTTTTGAGAATGCATGGCTGAAAGAACAGAAACCTTGTGGAGAGGAGTCTCCACTACCCTGGTGTCCACCAGTGTGGAGGTGTGTAGGAGTGTGATTCCACCTCAGGGATCCTGCAGGACCTTCTGCACCGACCTTGCTCCCTGGTGTGCCTTGCACCACCTGTGGAACCGCTGTACTGTTCAGAGTACAAAGCTATCATTTTTGTTTCAATTTTTAAAAATGATCTGTTACTCAACCTGAGATCTCTTGAAGGTTTCATCTTCTACACAGGAGCTAAAAACTTTCTGATTGTCTGTTTGTACTTGTCAATGTGGAAATGGAGTTCTTTGTGATAAAATATATATTCATGGTCTTAATTACTCAGCTTTCAGGTGGTATGTTATGGAAATTGTTATTAGATGCCACTTAAGACTGCAAATGCATGTTTGACATTCAGAGAGACCAGCTAGTTTTTAGGTACTTGGTGATCAGGACTGCTGCTCTGAGAATATTTGCTGGAGAGAGAGAGCCTATGAAAGAAAAATTTGGATATAATACACTTTTCATTGTCATCTTAGCTGTGGAGAGGCAATGACTACTTCATAACACTGAAAGTTACATCTTGTCAGTAAAACCGCAGGCAAATACATGAAACAGAGTAAGAAGAAAAGGAAGATTTTTTGTGAAAAGTGATACCAGTATTTTTCTATTAGGGGAAAATCAAAAGACTGTGAATGGATACAAATGAGCTGAATTGAGTCAGGTTGTTTTCCTAGTGAAATATGTTTAAAAAACCCAGTGGCATAAATCAGCAAAGCAATAGAAATTTCAGCACCAGCTGGAGATTCAATGTGGAGAGGGAACTAATGGAGGGGGGGTTCAGCCTTGGTCTCCCCAGAAAACCAGTCTAAATTTGAAATTATGGGCTCATTTATTAACTCATTCTTGTAAGATGCTTACAAAGTCTGGTCCTGTTTGTTGGAAAGATTTATCGTAAACTACTTTCATGTCCTTACTGGAAGTATGCATAAGTAAAAAGGAGAGTAAACTGACATCTCATTACTATAATTAACCCTCTTTTTATAGATATTCTCTGTGTGCATGCATAACACACAAAAGAAAAAAACTTCTTTTGGAATGTGGTAGGTATCTGCAGATATGTATTTATCAATGACAACAGCTTTCATTGCAGCTGATTCATAGGTACAGTTTCTCACCTTCTAAAATTTTTGCATAACTACTGTGAAGTTTGGAAGCAGGCTGGCTAAGTGTTTTACTTATTTGCGAATTGCTCTTGCCTTTGACTAGAAGAAAGTTCTGCAGATTTCAGAGGTTTGGAACAGACTCATTTGTGGTCTGGAAACCCTATCTACTTGGACTGTCTGAATTTGTTTTCATGAATTTAATCTGGATCCAGCTTCCTTCAAAAAAATATAAACCAAAAAAGAAAACTAATTTTTGTTTGAAGGGACTAAAGAATGATGAATTTCAAATGAAAATATTGCTAAAACCCATGGATCCTGTAGTTACCCTAATATAGGAGTCATTGAGGCACAATACTGTGTGTTGACAAAAGAAACATTCTTCCTCACACAGAAAAACCTATCCAAAGTTGAAAATAGCTTCCTTCATAAGAATGTAATCTATGTTGAACTTCTGCTTTTTTTGCAGGCTGCCTCCTCTGGTTTTATTATTTTCCCCCGTGTTTATTATGTCTATCTACCACAGATTCTTCTCACCTCCTCCATCCCTCCCCGTTTTGCCCTGTCTCTGTGTCCACAACTTCCAGGTTTGGCAGAGCAAACGTCACTTACTGGCTGATGTGCTGACTTCCAGAAGTGTCAGCACTTGTTCATCAGGGTCCAGGAGGAAGCACTCTGTTAAAACCTTATCTTTAGAAAAACAAACACTGTACCTAGTATGGTCAGAGTCAGGATGCCTGGGAGAAGTTAAGATATGGGACTTATACCTATTCCTTCCAAATGACTTGCGAGGCTATGTAGCTTTGCCTTGGACTATCACTTCCTAGGACCCAAAAAACTGTTTAAGGTTTTACTTTTTCATGGACAGAGTAATTTTTGTCACAAATCTTCCATGACTGTTGTGAAGCAGAATGACAGAATACAGTTTATTGTATATTTTTGTAGGATAGAGTTAATAAATTACATGGATAAAGTCTTTAATATTCCTGTATTAATTGCTAAAGATTAAACCCTGCCACCATGAAAATAATCAGCAAAACTTCACTTGATCTGAGTGGGTCAGGGTCTCCCCTCCTGAGTAAGCCTCTAAGAGAGCCTACTAAGCCTCAGAGACAGAGACAGGTGAATGCCAACATGTTTTTCTTAGCATGGAAACCAAGAGCCATGCTTATTTTTTCAATGTTTCTGTGTATTTCTGAGTTTCCAAAGGATGACCTAGTCAAGACTCCATTCAGTCCTCCCCAGTAAGTGTCTTTGAAGTGTTTTGTATCACCTTGTCCTTTTCACAGATCAGTTTTCTGACAAGTTTCACTCAAGTTTCAGTCACTATCTCTAAACATAAATTCTGACCTACCTTAAAAGGCATTTCCAGCTACCTCAGCTTTCAAAGGCTTGTGATCAGTTCCTTGACTTTTGTTTTAATCATGGAAATTTCCATTACGCTCCTATTACTTCTTGCATGGGTTAAGAAGAGAGAACAATGTGAAATTTCAGTGGATGAGAAGATGGATGTCTTTGTTCCAATATATTTCCTGAGAAATGAATGAAAAAGCTTCATAGGGAGAATAAATTGACCAATTAGTAAACATAATGCATAGAACACTGTTTAGGATTGCAGATTGCGTAACCTGACGGGAACCTGTACATCTCAAAACAGGAACATGATGGAGTTCTAATTATTCTGCAGTTGGAAGAGCTGATAAATGAAACTGTCCATCCCCAAAATATGCAGAGTATCTAACAGGCATCCGATCCTGAATTTCAAATCAATAGGGTTTAATATTTCACTAGCAATCATACATTTGAAAATTAACGCTGTCAGGGTTGGTGATACTCTCCTATAGAACAGATAATTACAAGTCAAGGAGATTGAAGGCAAACATTCAGGGATGAACTAACAAAAGCTGTTTGAAAAGTCTTGTCTGTTTGTTTAAAGAAATAGAAAACTATTGTAAATAGTGACTTTAAGAAGTTAGGTCTTTGATTTTCTAACCAGTAGAGCAAAGTAGAGCCATTGCAAAACACAAGGCAAAGCACAAGACGTGCAGTTAAGCATTTTCAGTAACTTGTGGTATGTAGACCTCTCTGGAAAGGAGCTGTTGAGATCCAGATTGACATTTACTGGGGGAAAACCACCCTTGCTCTGTATATTAAAAACTTGTACACTCCAGCACATGCCCATACAATGTAAAACTTTACTGTGAAGCATTGTCATGTCTTGGAAAATGGGTGAGGTATCCAAGGGTCCCTAAATCTGTACCTGTCTTCAGGCTGGCCTTCTTACAGCACCAGGTATGTCTTTGATGAGATGATGGATGATGATCTTGATGATGATCTTCTCTCCACAACACTCTCTCCTTTAATGTGCTCCTCCCATATCTACCATGCAAGAGATGGACTTTAAAAATGACAGGATGTTTTAGTCTGTTTGGAAGGAGCACTGGCATGGTGTGATGGGCTGATCCCAGACACTATTCCACCAGTCCAAAGCAAAGTTTTCTGTTTTCTGTTTCTTGACCTCTGGCACTAGCATGTTGTGAAGAGAGAACAGGATGTGTTTCTGAGTGCAGATCATCTTACAGCTTGAGCGAACCTGGAATTGATGGAGTATCTTTTTGATGGGTTTTGGCCTAAAGAGGCGATGACTTTAGGAGATCTAGCATGACACTAAAAAAGAGTGCCGCAGAAGTACAGAACCTAGAAAGCAAACAACTGTATTACAGCAGGTGCTCTAGCTACTTAGATACATTTCTTAAACAGCATATTCTGGATTGTTGCAAGTCCTCAGAGAGATGGTAACTCACATCTATGGCTGTCTTCAGATTCTGAATTCTCTGACTTCTTCCCAGAGAGAAAAGATGATCTTGCGGACTCATACACTTCTTGCTTTCAAAGATACTGAACACCAATCTCTGATGGTAACCCAAAAGCTGTGAGAAATTATTTGGTAATATTTCTTTAGTTATTCTGAGGTCACTGCAGCTCCTTGGATTTGATTTTTTTTCTGGTTTTGATATTTGCTTTCTCTGTAATATTAAAAAACCTGCTAAAAAGGGACAGTTTACAAATTATCACTCTTTTGCTAAATGACTTCTGAAGGACAAATAACTAGGCTTCCTTAACCTAAATAGAGAACACAAATACTGCTGCTTTCTTGGGAGAATATTGTATATTTGTCCATTCCACTGCAACAGAAGTAAGGTTTTCTTAACTGCAAATTATTCCTAGTCTGAGAAATTACATTTTATGTGTTTCTGATTATTTTTATGTTAGAGTCCATCTAAACTTGACCCTACAACCGGACATCACTATCAGTGATAGTATACATGCACTTAGCCTCATTTGGGGCTATCTTGCAGTTCCACACAGCACAAGTGTGAGAATTTCTTCCTCACATTCCCTGTTTCTTAGGGATCGTAATGTGAAGTGAAGCCCATGGCAAGCAGAACAATTTGAAAATCTTACTCTGTGTTAAGAGTTTTTCTGAACTCGCACCCTCATTTCCCCACATGGACAGCACTGCCTTTTTCCTTGCTGGTCAGAAAGAAAGACAGCTTACAGTTACAGGTCTAAAAGGTGCACATCCCTCCCATGGCCTGCCAGTGGCTGTGGACACTATTTCTCATTGCTGTCTCATGGCTGTGGTGTTTAGAACCGTTGTGCTGATGTGGCTGTTGCAGCGATATCATCATAGGGCTAGTACCAGCCCAGATCTCAGCCAAGGTAAAGCAAAAAGATAAAACACAGTAAATAAGTTTGATTCTTTCCTTGCTTTGCTTCATTTACTGATTTTCATTCTCTTAGTTTCCTTCTCAGCTCATCGCTCTTCTGTTTAGCTTGGAAACTTCAAGGCTCATCTGCAGCTAACTGACCGTGACTGTGGTCTGCTAGAGAACAGATAGCATGAGTAGCATAAATAGCATTTTTAATATGTGTACATTAATAATAGGACCTGTTTGTATCCTTGTAAAAAGATATGATGGTCTTGATGGTATTTGACATTGTTACATTCTGTTTCACCTGCAGAGGTACCGGAAAATAAAATCAGCCCTTGTCTACCTCTCTACGCTTACTCTGTGTTAGGCAGTAAACAAAGGAGAAGTGTAATACTGTTGCTCAGTCTACAGATGGGCACTGCAGGGCACAGTCCTCTGAATGGTGGAAAGATGCAGGATTAGGACAAATAAAGGAAGGGCTCTGTGAAGAACATTGTGCCTTGTGTCTCACCTGTCCTGTAACGTGTAGTGACTAAAGCCTCACTCACTCATCAGAAGTTAAGAGAATGCCCACGCTGGCAAACTGAAGCTTGCTCGGTGTTTCCTGGACACTGAAATACAATTATCCACGCCAAGAAACTGTGAGCTTGACTGCTGGCATCCCCTCCGCCCAGTGCATTAGCTGTTTTCCAGGCAATCCCCAGCCACAGCGCAGGGTTAGCACGGGCAGGGGTACGCTCCCACCTCCTAGCAGAGGTAAGGCTGTGCCTCTTCTGCGCCGGCTCGCTGCTATGTTCCCGACACCCTCTCAGCAGGTCTGTTCATCTCCCCACATGCCTCCCACTAATGCCCTCACACAATGTCCAACAAAGTCTTGGTGCTTTGCTACAGAAGGCCCACTCTTACTATTTTTTCGGCCTCAGAAAAACAAAAAAAAGCACAAAAATTACAGTGATTGGGCACTGGGGTGGGTCCACACAGTCTGAAATGGCAACTGCCTGACCATGCCTGATGAGGAACACAAGGACTGAGCTCTGCTTGGATTTACTTTGTTTTGCTCAATGATGTTAGACAAGAAGGTGGCTACAAGAGCATCGCCTGACATGGGTCTGCCATAAAGAAAACAGCAATGGCCTATATATAGAGGGCAGAAGCAGAAGTCCTCCTCTTCCTTTAATCATCTTCAATCTCCCTGACTGAATTAATTGCCTTGAAGATGAGGGTCAGAACAGGGAGGACATTGGAGATTATAACTCCGTGAAAGTCCAACATTTTGCCACAAATGTTTAGATCTTTCCTGGTAGTGTTTCTCCTCATATATATTTGGATCACACCCGTCTTTCCACAGGCACATCAGCTAGGTGATTCACAGTTAAATAGCTAATATATCAAGAACTTCCACCTTGTGTCTGTTCTAATTGATAAGCTCCTAATTCTTAGCAGAATTTCTTGTTGTTGGTCCTTACTAATATTTGTTTTGATTTGGTGCATAAATCATCCTAACACAGTTACTATCAAGAAAATCCATTTCTCCCTGGAGGATGTTCTAACCCTCCTACCCTTGTGTTACTAGCATACACGCTATCTTTTACACCAGTCACTAACGAATAGCAGAGAGGATTGTCCCAAGCTGGGTCTTTGTTATAACCCTAATAATCTCCTGGCAATCCAAACATACTTCTTTCAGCAGAGTTCATTATCATCTCTTTAAATAGTTTCTTATGGTATTCTAATAATCCCTATCTTTTCCTATTACCTAATAACTTCCCATACAGCATCAAAGCAAATGCTCTACTGAAATATGAATAGATCCAGTAAACTCTGTTGACTTAAAACTGAATAAATCAGTCATCGCATTATGTGAAAGGTATTAGATTAGTCTGGAATGATTATCTTTTAAAATATCATGTTGATTTAACATAATTTTCTATTTTCTTCCAAAATTTTAATTATTCTTTCCTTCAATATTTGTCTTAAAACTCTACATACTACTCAAGTCAGACTAATGA
>NW_010519611.1:0-867 GCF_000687285.1 Phaethon lepturus
AAAAAAAAAAACCTCTAACTTCTTTTACAAATGTTTCCACTGACGAAACACCCATGAGTCATATTTTAAAAGCTTTGCAATAAAAAAGCTGCTATAGCAGGGCTGTATTCCACACGCACACACAAAAAAGGTTGGAAACTCACATTAGTTTGATAGTGGAATAATTCTATTCCAGAACATGTTCTTTTGCCAGCTTTTTTTTTTTCCTATGGAAACAGCAGATCTTTCTCCATGCAATACAAGACTGGAAACACAGTGTACTCAATCACCAGAAAAGCATGTGCATTTTCATAGTCTCCTTGTAACAGGATAATACATTGAGAAATAAAAGCATACTTTGCTTTTATTTGTATTTCAGTCAATGAACTCATATTTCAAATGAAGAATTTATGTTTATCATTAGATACAGAATTAAATATTATTGAGGAAAACAGAAGTGAAAAAGGAGTTTATAAAGCATTTTCTAAAAATTTAGAATTTTCAAAACCTAATGAAGCTTGCTTTTAGTTTACATAAAATTCTTTTAAAACTTACATTCTGGATCACTAATTAATATACTAAAAAATCTATCACTGGCTTGCATATTCCAACTAGACATGAAATGAAGCAAGGAGCTGTAAATCAGGCATGTTTGTGCCTTGCAGCATTTGTTCCAGGAACAGGGCTTTTTAAGAGAGCAGCAGAGAGATGCTGCACACTAGAATTTCTTGCAGGTGATGACCTTCAGAGTACTCAACGGGTCTGGCACCCAGCCAGCTTTGATAAACCGTACAATTTGCTATGCAGATCTTTACTACTATCAGAAATGGTGCCAACAGACAAGAGTCCAGAAAGTGAGTAAGGTATCATATGAAAATATTTGCCTGG
>NW_010519611.1:880-33873 GCF_000687285.1 Phaethon lepturus
AAGGAAATTATTTGCCTGCCTTTCTGGACGGGAAGCCTACTGAGAGCTATCAGAGAGGCCGGGGGCAGATCCTCCCACACAAGCAAAGTTTTATGATTCAAGTGCAATCTTTTTCAGAGAAATTGGGTGGCGTGTTTTATCTGGGAGGGCAAAACAGATGATCATAACAATCCCTTCTACCTTTATGATCTATGAAAAATGAAGGATCCCATAAGTGCCAGAAGAGTAGTTGAGACAAAGATATGGCCAAGCCTGTGAAGAAGATAATTTATAGAGCCAAGACTAGCCTAATATACTGCAGCAACAAAGAGCAGGCCAGGGTTGGTTTGTACAGAGAATTCTGTGCTAACACAGCTGAAGGGTTTAGAAGAAAGGGCTTAAATAAATCAATCCTGGAATTTTTAATTGTTTCAAAGATGTAGAAAGGCTTGGTAGGGCCATGTGATAACTTTAACCGAGTGAGATGCATCAAAAAAATGCTTGTTATGGAGGATTCTCTTCACAACTTTTCATGCAATGATTAACAGTAATGCAGTTTTTTTAATTATTTTTTTCCTTTTTAAAGAGACCTGAGGACCCACTTTAAATCCCATTTGGCTTAAGACATAGCTCTTACAAACACTTGAAGTCTGACTTTTTTGCATCACTATGGTGTTAAGCACAATTCATCACTAGCTCCCCTATAGTATCATTCCTTACCAAACAGGGTGAACACAGAAGGCTCACCAGAAGCTTTCTGCACAAGTTGTGACATCCCCATGGGCAAAGCAGTGTGCTCCAGGGGCTTTGAGCCGCGCTGGCCGGCTGAAGTAACCTCACCAGCTTCAGGAGCCAACGATGACAAGAGTAGAGTCTCTGTTGCCATGGTATCCCTTCCCATCAAATGGAAATGATCCCTTGGTTTTGTAAACGATGTTGCCAAATTATACAACTGAAACGTTGCTAAACATCTTTAAGTTAGCTGAGTTTATGTGTCCTTTTTCTTCTTTTCCAGTCATCGTCTTTGATGTTCAGACTGCACATGTTGTCTTAAGGGAGAAAGAAAAACTTTTTTCTTGTTCCAGAGCAGCTTTTCTGTGTTTTCTTTTCATAATACTGACTGACGGTAAAACTCAAGGGTTCATACTTGATCGTTGCCAGATATACTGCAAAAAAAGGTGCTAGTGTTGTTCCAGAAAGCCTACAAATATTTGGGGGATACCTGTTTCAGATCTACATCTGCTCTGTTGTCTAATAATAATCGTACTCCAGAAGAAACTCACAGAAAAAGAGGGGGAGAATGAGTATACTTTTGGGGTTGCCTGAAATGCCCCTCACTGGAGGAGTTGTAACAGGATCTTAAAGGAATTTGAGACCTGTTAATTGCATGGGTCATCAGGATCTGGAAAGAAATTGCCTCCTGGAACAGAGGTAAAAATACCTTGAAACCATGTAACTGTGCACAAAAAGAACCTTAGCTGCAACATTTCCTAACTTCTGAGCCCTTGATTTTATAACATACACTTTCAAAGGAGCAGAGAATGGTAGAGAGGAGTGGGCACGCAGACCACCTCTCTACGGTCTTAATTAGGCAGAGAGAACACAATTTTCTCATATTTGATGGGATATTTGCCAGGCTTCTGTGGGATGTTAATTGTAGCACCTTTTCCTTGTGTTAATGACTGTTGGGAGGAAATTATCACTTTCAGGATACAAGTAAATGCTCAGGAAAATAGTTAAGATGGATTTAATGCATGTTTGGTCCCTGGTTATCCAGTAACTCTGGGTGACTAAAGCTTTTCAGTGTTGTTCGGAACAAGTGACGGCTATCAGTCTTCCAAGTTTCTCATGGAAAACCTCTTAGCACCAAAATTTGACTTGTGTATATATTTCAACATTCAGTATGACTGGGTATCATGGCCTGCAGACCATGGTTCTAGAATCTCTGCTTTAAAATACTGGCTAAATTAAACAGAACTAGAAAGCTTTGGAAGTTCTCTCATCATTATTGGCAGTAAAAAAAAAGGGGATGTTTAAAAAAAAAAGGCTTACTGTGTGCTTCGTAAGGACAGTTTGTAACTTTGAAATAGAAAGTATTGGTCTTGGGAGCAAACTGTAACAAGTTAGGTGTTCCATTAAAATGTCCCTTTTTCAGCATGATTAGCGACTCGGAAACTGCTCCGTCTACAGGAAAACGATTCCACACCTAGCCTTCTTTTGCAGTCTTTCATCAGAGGTCTCAGTGCCAAAAAAAGTCACGGTTGTCAGTCAGAGTTGCTACAGGTTTTGAAGGCAGATCTCTCACTGAAGTAAGGTAATCCTGTTTTGTATGAGGGGGACTCTGTGTTATACCCCTCACTGCTTAAGGATCAGACCATGGATAAAGTAAACTTGCTATAAAACCATTTGAATAAGATTCTTACTTTCCTTTTCAAGACTGCTCAAAGAAGGTAACATACAAAAGGGGTTTCCAAAAATAAATTCAGTTCCAGCTTACTTTTGCCATCGTGGTGCAAAACGACGCAGGGCTGCCTCACCTTGGAGAGAAGCTGTTGCTGCCCAAGCTCCCTGCCATGCAGAAGGGGAGAAGCCATTCCCAGCCACCAGCCTGGCTGCTCAGCCTGCAACACGGGGCAAGGAGAAAAGTGCATTCTAATCATGAGAATACATGTGAGTAATAGTTTACAGTCATGCCTACTAACCCGCCTCTGTCATGGTAATGTGTAATTCACAGGCTGCCCTTCCAAACCACAGCCTAGGTATAAAACGAAAGCGAAAGATGCTTTGCACGCTGCAGAGCACATCGTACAACCACTACTACTCCTTTAGCTCAGCAGGTTCAACGGTGGTAATAACCTCTCACAGGATTTAAAAGACCATGTTTTATAACAAAATCACTACTATGCAGTTACATACTTAGAAAGATAATTTTGTATATTAGGAAATTTTTTAGATTAGAGCAGAATAGAAAGTGAATGTGCTATTCACCTGGTGAATTAATATTTGCCATTTAGGCAATGTGCAGAATATCAAAGACTCTGTTGTGTAATTTTTAGCCCTCGAAATAGTAACAACCAAGAGACTACAGACTCTCTGCACATTAAGTTTTGTACTTTGGCCCATCATCAGTATATTAGCATCTCACGCAAGAAATGGACTGATAGACTCCTTTTTATTTTTTTCCATTTTGGTTTATGGGAAGCTTTGATTTCTCTACGAGGTAGAGAAAAACAAAGGTAGCAAATAATGCTGTTATTCTGGTCTTGAGAAGGAAACTTTGTCAAATAAAAGACTGGTGATACTTCTGCATATTTCTCATTTAGCCAGCCTCCTAGTAAGAATGCACAGGATTTACACACTTAATTTTTGTTTTGATGATCTGCATTCCCTGGAATAATACAACCTTCTGAATAGTTCATAAGATTATTGTAAAAATTCTTCTAGTCTAGTTTTATGTCTAAGCTTTTGCATTTGCAAAACCTTGAATTCAGCATTTGTGTTTATTGTTTCCCATGTTTGATTTGAACTTAAGAAAGAAAATATGCAGAGTCTGTTTTTCTTGTTAGGAACAGACTCAAACCCATACATATGAAAGACTGTGGGTCTAAGACCTGAGGAAGCTTTGGGATGGGGATGCTTTGAAAAACATCTTTAACCAAGTGACTTGTCAAATTCGCAGAAAGGGGTTAGGAAAAATCTGGGTAGAAAACTCAGTGTATTTGGAGAAAGAGGTGTAATTCAAGTACATGAGTGACAACCTACAAGAAAAGAGTGCTTGGAAGAGTGATTGCACTCTATAGGATATATTTATTTGGCAGAATAAAAAGCACTCATACATTTCTGAAGACCAGCACAAGGAGTGAAATATTGAAGTACACTTGTAGGTGAACAGTCCTGCAAAATACTGTGTACTTCCTATTCTCAAAAAAATTAGTGGGAACTGAATGCAGGTTTGAACCTTTTCACAACTAACAACTTTTTTTCTAAAGGATATGATTCCTTTTTATTTTTTTTCTTTTCCCTAAGGGGATATCAGTAATTGCTTCTAGCAGTATATTACCTAGCATATTATATAATGTGTGAATGGTACTAGCCTTGAATCTGAGACCTTACTTTGCTCCGGATTTCCCATATGGCCTTGAACAATTCAGATTTTTTTTTTTTTTTTAAGAAACTAAAACATTTTGAAAGTCAAACCTTAATCTCTGTTCTCTATCTTCTCTACCATTTTTTGGCACGTAAAGTGGAGATAACAAGACTTTTCTATCTTACAGATTATAAGAAAAAATAAATTTTAAAATGTAATGCAGTCAGATACTGAAGCGTTTTTTTATAAGACTGTTAATGAAGCATTATACATGTAGTCTGCATATTTGTTCTTGCTGGGAAAAAATTATTAAATTATACAAACTATAATTACAGACTTGTCAGTCTCTGTCTTTGAAAGCAAGACACTGCCCATAAATTGAGTTAAGATACTAACTTGGAATTTAATATATGATAACCACTAAAAAATTAGGCTACTTTTAATTGTCACAACAAACCTGTTTAATCAGATCATTTTGAAAGATCTAAAATACAATATAGGTCATTGTAAATGGAAGATTGAGAATATACGTGCAGACATGAAAGAGTTCATATAGCTCCCTGTTATCATGGTCCCAACAGAACAAAGTATTTTCTGCCAGACAGGCTATGGAAAACAGACATTTCGGGTGTGTGCAACTGGGAGTGATTGTCCTCTGGAATTAATATATATATGGAAAAGTAAGAACTATGCACAGACTTCCACATACTTAGATGTGAATATACAGAAGTACACGTAGGTATGTTTATCCAGTTTATACAGATTGAGAACAGCTTAAAAAAAAAACACCAAAACCAACAAGAACAATTGTAAAACATTAAAAAATTACAGACAAATCAAGAAGATATAATTTCACAATTTGGGAAAAATGAGCTGTGGCTTATTATTTTGAGGGCTTGAGTTTGACAGTAATGACTCTGTAATAGAAACAACATCAGTAGTTCTCTGTTTCTTGGCATATTACCTAGGATAGAATAATTCTGGAATCCGCAGCTTGTGGCAGCATTTTCTCATTTTTATTTAGCATAAATTTAGAATTAATTTAGAGTTTACATACTAAAAGAACAGAGCCATATACACATGCACAAACATATGACATATGTATGTATGTAATACTTAACTCAGCAAGTGGACAATGTGCTGCAGCTGATCCCTCACTTCACAGCTGTGAGCCACACAACAGATTGTTTATTCATTTTTCTCGGTGACTGTGATGAAGGACATATATGTTCCTGCCCTAAAAGCCCATCTCTGAACTGTAGAAGGGTAATTACTGCCCATCAGAAATATTCTGATATTAGTAACATAAAACACATACTCTTACATATACACACACCACTTCAGCACTTCACCAGCATCATACTGAAACTAAAATCCTGCTGTACCTCTCAAATTGTCAATCCTTTAACTCTAGACGTGGCTTTAAGTCTCGATTATGGAAATCTCTGATGCATCTTTATCAAATACAGGGTTTCTGTATTTCATAAGCCTGGTTTTCCACGCATGAAATAAACTGCCAAACAAAATGGCAGGCACCAAGTTCTTGAACAGATGCAGGTGAGGAAGAAGAATATCTAGAACAGTCAACAGAATAAAAACAGTAGTAGAATGACCTATCGTGATATGTACATTCAGCTGCATGATTAGTCATTAGGTTTTAAAACATGTACTCAAGAATGAGGAATAATATCCTTTCATTCTGAAGTAAATCTTCTATTAGGAAAACAAAAGCAATGTACTGAAGCATCACATTTTGTTTCTTCAAACATGCGTTGACAAAGAAATTATATTATATCTTATTACATTAATTGTATACTGTGTGCTACTGTCATCCGGTCTGTCTCCCTACAACTAGAACTTCACTTTCCCACACAGCAGACATCTTTTGGTCATCTTGGTCACATATCATATTCTTCCATCGTGACAGTTTCTTTGGGAACCTGGGAATAGTAAAACTATTGGAGATGTAGAGAGAACAGAGCTTGTAGGGAGAGGAAGAATGTAAAAGACATTTGAGATGTTTCCCAATGGGAAAAATGAGAGGTGGAAGGATGAAAGTCACCAAAATACAGAGAAACTCTGGGGCTAAGCAGAAGCAAACTCAGTCAACTTTTCTATGTACTTGACATTTTGTTTCATATTTGACGCTTTTTTCTGTCTCATATTTTCCATTCATTATAATTTTTATTTGTGTCACACTGCGCCTTTTTAATCAGTTGACTCAATGGCGACATCCGTTTATCTCTGATTTCAACCTTTCTAACCTTTCAACCTCTCTAACCAGAAGAGATATGTTAATTAAGCAAAACGTGAAATATTGAAAAGGTCACAAAAACCTACCAAAGAGTGAGATGTAAATTATAAATCTTGGGACAGATGTGTATACATGTCAATCTATCTGTATACGCTCAAATGCCAAGCTGCTCTTAGCCTTCTTCAGGCATGCACTTTACAGACTTCCACATCACATTCAGCTAAGTTCTCCAGCTCTTCTCTGGTCATTGCTACTTACAGTTTCTTTTGTGCTGGCCTGAATTTTCAGCCTTTTTCTACTCTATGCAGACTTTTCTAGACTAGGCCATGCAATAGGGCAGAAACCACAGCATAAAGTTGCTAGAGAGGGGTGTAAAGTCTGGAAAGGTTCTTCTGTAAGTGGGGCAACAGAAAAGGCATGAAAGATGCCCTGATGCTGTGCTGTGTGGGAAAGAAGGGATAGAGATGAAGGCATGGGTCTACCAGCCAGGATGTGAGGCTTGACAGGTCTGCCTTGTCCTGTCTGCCATGGATTCTCCCTTCTTGGCTTCTGGTTCAGTTTTAAGTCAGATGGGGAGTGCCACCTACTGGGTGACCCTCTGAAAGTAAGTCAATAGCTTATGATTTAAGATAACAGGAATTTATACAGAGCAAAACCACAGTAAGCGCCTAAAATTAATGAATCAGCTAATTAGACTCAGTGAGAAGGACAAATTGCACTTAAAGTAGCTCCCCTACAGTTTCATGACCAGCTTGCTGCCACTTTTAGTAACCCTTTTCTGGCATGCTGGTCAAAAATCTGCAGAGCTGATCATAACTTGCTCTCTTCATGTGTAATGAAGCTTTTCAAGAGTCAGCATGCAGAACCTACCTGCCTGATAAACCTTTCACAGACCTTAGTGTTTGATTCTAAGGTGCAATACTGTTGTATTTTTACACAGAGGAAAATAAAGAATTGTCCATCAGCTCTTGACAAGGTCTTACACCTACACATATCAAAGTCAATAACAAAATATTTTGATTTCCCCTGGAGATCCTGTGGGAATTTTCTACAGTTCACTCAGTATAGTGGTGAAAAGCCAACAGATGAGATGGATCAAACTTTTCCAAGCAGTGTATTTTAAATGTACACACATATCGCTCTGCTCATCCTGACTCCAGGATTCCTAAAGCAAGGAGACTCACAGCACACGCCGAGAAGGCAGACTGTTGTCTTAGCTGGGGACATGAGAGAAGATTAATTCTATAAATTGTTTTCTTAGCTATTTAGTCTCTGAGATATGCCTCAGAAAGCTGGTCTAAGGATGTTTAAGGAATAATTTTATGTATAGAATATGTTGCGAACTACATATAGAAACTGTGTTTCTATTACTTTCCCTGTTATGGGAGGTGTTCTAAACTAAGGTGAAGGTATGTGTATTGGGTTTGTGTGGCAAGGTTTTGGTAGCGGAGGGGCTTTAGTATTGCCTTCTGTGAGGAGCTTCCCCTGTGTCCAATAGAGCCAATGCCAGACGTTTCCCAGACAGACCCACCACCGGCCAAGGCCGAGCCCATCAGCGACGGTGGCAGTGCCTCTGGGATAACAGAGTTAAGAAGGGGGTAAAAAATACAGTGCAACTGCAGCCAGGAGAGAGGAGTGAGAATATGTGAGAGAAACAGCTCTGCAGACCCCCAGGTCAGAGCAGAAGGAGGGGCAGGAGGGGCTCCAGGTGCTGGAGCGGAGATTCCTCTGCAGCCCCTGGAGAAGCCCATGGTGAGGTCGGCTGTGCCCCTGCAGCCATGGAGCTCCATGCTGGAGCAGATCTCCACCTGCAGCCCAGGGAGGAGCCCACGCCAGAGCACGGGGATGCCCAAAGGAGGCTGTGACCACGTGGGAAGCCCAAGCTGGAGCAGGCTCCTGGCAGAATCTGTGGAACCGTGGAGAGAGGAGTCCAGGCTGGAGCAGGTTTGCTGGCACGACTTGTGACCCCATAGGGGACCCAGGCTGGAGCAGTCTGTTCCTGAAGGATGGCACCCTGTGGAAGTGACCCAGGCGGGAGCAGTTCATGAAGGACTCACACTGGAGAAGTTCATGGAGGACTGTCTCCCGTGGGAGGGACCCCATGCTGGAGCAGGGGAAGAGTGTGAGGAGTCCTCCCCCTGAGAAGGAAGTAGCGGCAGAAGCAACATGTGATGAACTGACCACAGCCCCCATTCCCCATCCCCTTGTACCACTAGCTACATGTAGCTACATCTACTAGATGTAGAAAATTGGGAGCAAAGTTGAGCCCAGGAAGAAGGGAAGCGTGGGGGAAAGGTGTTTTAAGATTTCGTTTGAGCTCTCATTATCCTACTTTGACTTGATTGGTAATAAATTAAATTAATTTCCCCAAGTCAAGTGTGTTTTGCCCATGACAGTAATTGGTGAGTGATATTTCCCTGTCCTTATCTCGAGTCACGAGCCTTTCTTTATATGTTCTCTCCCCTGTCCAGCTGAGGAGGGGAGTGATAGAGTGGCTTTGGAGGGCACCTGGCCTCCAGCCAGGGTCGACCCACCACAGTATAAAAATGTGGAGCTCTATAAACAGATTTGGGCAGCTGTGATACGTCAGGTACAGCATATTGTCTGCCTAAGAGAAGAACAACTACGATTTCCAAACAAAAATATTATGCTTGGTTATGCTTGATGAAGTTGACACTACACGTGATACCTTAATCCTTATCTGCAGTTATTTGGGGGGAAAAGTCAAAACACAATGCCAAAAGTACATAATATCAAAAAGAAAGAGAAAGAAGTGAAAACGGAGCTGAACTAGAAGAATGATAAAACCCCAGAAGTTCAGTACCTGATAGTAGATCTCAGTGGGCTGCCCAGGAAAACACAGCAAGGTCTGCAGTGAACATCGTGGCTTCAGAACCAGAAAGGAGGCCGCTCAGAGAAAGTCACTCAGGGACCAGCACCTGACTATTGCCAAAATACATATTGTATGTATACACAACAGTGCCATCGTTTTCCAATCTGACTACCTCCTGATAAGAGAAAATGCTCTAAAACATGGCAAAGCAATCCTGTGAGACCTGACTGGAGTAAGTTAATAGACTTCTGTGTGAAAAGGCTAGCAAAGAACACAATACAGCAATGTGTAAAGCAGTAGAAAAATCACACATACTGGCATTAGTTTAGGTGTTTAAGATGATGGTCAATGACCAAGCAACACAATGGTTTTGGTTCAGTGCCCATCTCTGGACAAATAAAAGGAGGAGAATATCCTGCTGAGGAGATTTCAAAGGGACTACCTACAAGAAGATGGACTGGAATTGAGAAGGTGGAGCCAGGCTGTTCATTGCAGTGTGTGCGGGGAAGATGAGAGACAATGGGAATAAATTGAAAAGAAAAGTTCAGACTAGGTGTAAGAAAAAACTTTCACCACAAGGACAGAGAGGCAGTTGAAACAGGTTTCCTGGTTATGAGGAGGGTGTCTTGTCTTTGTTTTCAAGACCACCATAAAGCCCAGAGCAACCTGGTCTGCCCTCGTAGTTGCTGTGAGCAGGAAGTTAGACTAGATGCCTCCTGAGATTTCTTTCCAGCAGAATTTTTTGTGAGTCTATAATTATTATATTATATTATACTGTGAAAGTAAACAACTGAAAAATTATTTCGACTGATATAAATCTAGATGGGAAGAAAATGGTTTAAAAATTGATTGGCAGCAGAATTATACATTATGATGAGGAAAACAAAAAGAGCCCAGTAAAATTCAATTATATAAAGATCACACAAGCATTCAAATACCTCAGCTGATGTATAAAGATCACACAAGAATTGAAATACCTCAGCTCATGCATAATGACTCTGAATAACAACGTTGTTTTAATTGTTAGTGGTCACGATGAATAGAATGAGAAGTTGGAAACCCCCCACAACAGGAATATGCTAAATAAACTGCAATGTCAAGTCAACCAGATGATGATTAAGCAAGTCACAGAGTACATGTCAAATTTGTGGCCAGCAAGGAGGGCAGAAGAATGACTACTGCATAGAATGAAAATAGGATTTCTCAGGAGAGTTCTGAATGAAAGGGCAGATATGCAGAGAAATTATAATCACAGTCTAGGGAACCCCTCTCACAGAAGAGCTGTGCGGAATGAAAAATTGGTACATGGCCAAAAAAAACCAATTTATAAAAGTTGAAAGAAATCACAGGAAAGAACAGAAAGAACTGAAAGAAACTGTGGTCAACTTGAAGGAAACAAATGAGATCTGCTGACTCCAAAAAGAGGATAATAAGACTACTCAATTTCATAGATCCGCATAACACGTGAAAAAAGAAAATGGAATGCAATAATAGGTTCATGAAAAACAATTGTCACTGATATAAATCAAGCCAGAATGTCACCCCTGGGTTCTGTTCCAAAAAGTTGGTAATCTTGAGATGCATCCTAGGAGGACTATCTTTTTGTGAGTAATCCTGCCCTTGGTGCTATACTAATAAACGCTATGTGAACATGCAGCTCTGGGCTGAATGCAACAGCTGATGATGTAAAGGGAAGAGACAAAAAGAAAACACAGATATGAAATTGTTCTGTTTTACCTGTTATTGTGAATTTTTTAAAAAGGTTGCATTGCTATACTAGTACTAATACGCCTTCATGTATTTAATACCCAGCTGATCAATTGTAATAATAATAATAATCTCCAGCTTGTCCATATCCACTTAGTTTTCCCATCTTACCTTTTAGACACCGTTTTTGGGGGTTTTTCCATTTTGTTTTCCCTTTACTCCTCTCTGGTCATTTTTAAGGCAACATGTCTGTTTGAAGCGGGTCAGTAAGCATGCTTCTGCTTCCATTAAAAAATATTATTACTTTTTAAGAATCATAAATCAAGATGAAATTCTGAAAGCTGGTTTTTGTTTTGTTGGTTTTTTTTAATGGGAGTCCTGAAACTATAATTTTTATTGAAAAAAAAAAAGCAAAACATTCCAAGGGCTGAGTCCATGTTTCTAAGCCAGCTATGTTGCCTGGGCTCCTTAGTGGGTGTGTGTTTGGGCAGTGTGTTCCCAGGGGCTCTGAGCTTCCCAGTCCTTTCACAGACTGCAAGGCAGTGGCCTGGAAGGACTGAGTGCTTGGGACTCAGGAACCAGCAAGTTTCTGAAGAACCAACTGATGAAAACTCTGGGATGCTGGTGTCTAGGTCAGCTGCCAAAGTATAAAACCCACTTTATAGAAAAGCCAAAAAAGTGCCTACAGAGATCAACATCCCTCAGAATATTTCCGTTTTCAGCAGATTAGTTTTCTCCGGCGCAAAACCTTCACATCAGAAAACGCCCAGCTGTCACTCACCTGATTTACTTTTCTGCACAACAGGCCTGTAGATAAGACAGACAGCGTTTCATCACGGCTCCAGCTTCTAGCTTCACTGATCATACATCGACCTCTTCCCAACGCCAAATCTGCACTTACCTTTCTAGACAGTTTGGAAGCCTGTTTTACTGTAGCATACATGAACCCTTCCGATTTCTGCAATAGTCCTGATCTAGATGCTTTGGGGTTTGTGCTAGTGTAAGGAAATACGAGCTTTGCCACCTCAAAACATTGTGAAGCGGGCATTCAGTGATCATGTTGACAGCTTGCTCTTCCTGAGAAATTCTTTGGACAGGACATCATTAGCTCATGTTATGTATCACAGCAAAGGGTGTCATGCCCAGTGGTGCTTGGTGACAGCTTTACATTAGATAAAATTAAAGACCAAAAAAACCCCACCCCCTCCCCAAAAAAAGTGCACTTTAAGAACTAGAAAAGAGCTGTTCAGTTTTTTTATGTAGTTACCATATGTTTGTTCCTCAGCACTAAACTAACAAGTGTCCTCTTGGAACAGAGACGTTATTGCCTTGTATTAAAGAACTGTGTTTTTCTCCTTGGTTTAGAAAAAAATGAAAATATTTTTACTGATGTCACACTCCATCTGACATTTGCATATAGGACATCTAATTATGAAATACCTGTTCATACGTTTATTGTCTTCTATTTGATTAGACGTGGTGTGGTTGGAACAATATTCTCAGTGGCTTCAGCCTCACACCCCTCTTATGACATGGGAAGTTATACTGCTTGTTTTGGGTCAAATCTGTTCTGACACTGAACCCCGCCTTGAAATAATACTTCGTTATATGGCTTCAGATATTTTACAGTGTTTTTTGACTAACGTGCCCATGCAAGAGAAAGTGCAGTTGTAGGAAAACAATGTCTTCTAATTATTCTATTTAGCAATATTTTGAATTCTGATTGTTTTTAATTCAATTAAATGATCTTGTATTGTTTTCATCACTCTAAAAAAAAGCTTAGTCTTAAAGAAAAGTTACACCACAATATCTTTGGAGATTTCATTATAGCATCTAGTCCCTGGAGCTCTGGAGACAGAGAATAAAAATACTTATGTTCATTTCATGACTCTGTCACTAGCATAAAAATGTGCCATAGTCAGTTCAGGGCCTCAGTATTTACATCTAGAAAATAGAGAGCATGTGTACTTGCCTTTATAAAATACTTGAACATCTAAAATAATCAAATTTCAGCAAGCTTTAGTGGAAGGATCCCCTTGGGATTTATTTCATGGTAAAATCATGCTCCAGGTACGTTTTTCATATTTGCCTACACTTTGCTTTGCTCAGTTTTATTTGCTTCTATTATTCCAAGCTGAACCAAAATTTGCTTGTAGTTCAGTTTTAATTTTAAATAAATTTTAAACTGCCGAACCCCAAAACTACGTATGTCATTTGGGTTTTACCGGTAGAAATCGGAACACATGCACAAACGGAACTTTCCTTTAGAATATAATATGGATTCCCCCAAACTGATATTTGATGTCATATTTTGATGGAAATATCTAGACAAGCATTAATATCACTATGTGTCACTAAACCATCATTTCCTTTTCAAAGATTCTACTTACTTTTTTTCCATTTGGTAAGACATTCGTATTTCATTAGTTTAGATTTTATCTCCAGATACGACTCTGTCTTCTAAGATTGCTTTGCTCATCACCGACGTGTGTGCAAACCATTGTGCTGTACGCTGCAGTGCCTGGGAGCTTTTTTGGTCACTGTGTATAACTGAGGAGGGGCATGTCAACCCTTCTTGCGGGTTTGCGTTTATATTCTGTTTTCACATACTCCAAGTAACATAAGAATCTCCATTTGTGGTAGCTTAATGTGCTTTTTTAAACTAAAACACTAAAAACCGTGTCCCCGTTGAGAATATGTAAAGAGACGATTCATACATGGCTTTCCGGGAAACTTGCTTTAGGTTTCATATGTACCAAACTGCGTACTTCGCTGAAACTTTTCAGAGGCAGCAGAAAATGAAGATGCAAGAAGCAGAAAGGCAGCCGCCCCTATGCTTCTCATGTTCTAGTTTTCAACAAAAGCCAGACTGACCCCTAAAGTCTGCTTTGAAGGGGGTACAGACAGCTTACAGTTGACTCTACGTATCTGCCCAAGAGGGGCAGAGGGCTATCTATTCCAAAAAGCTTCTAGCCTGAGACTGTCAAGGGTAGGTAGCGAACTATGCTGGCCCTGCCAAAACAGCCCAAGAATTCCAGATGTGCCACTGTGCAGACATCTGTCAGGCTCTTCGTGCACCCTGGTAGCCCTGGAGACCTCACCTCTGACTGGGAGACCAGTTCCACCAGCGACAGCAGGGTAACCAGAAGGGGAGCTCACTGTGCAATGCAAGAGAGGTTCCAGCATTTCCTCTACCCCCACCCTGGCTCCTGGGCTTCCAGTTACCTCATTCTGTGTTCTCAACACCCAGATATCTCACTTTTGTGCCATGCTCTACCACAGCCCAAAAAAATGACATGATCCAGAATACATGCTGGTGCCACAGCTTATTTAGAAATAAGCATCTGGTTTTAATGTCTCCCTTGCTAACACTAAAAGTGCATTTGTTCTGAACACAGTAGCTCAGCTTGCCTGACAGCGTAATCATGTAAAGCACTGCTTCTGCCTGAAGAACCTTGCCACCATCCCCTGATCTTTCTATGTAGTGTGGAGCGTACATTCTGTGCTTGATGGGATTTTAATACAGCTATGACTCTTACTAGTTCCCAGAGGTTAGATTTGCCGTGTTTCTTTTTGATCCCTGTATTTCCAGTCTGTCTGTGGCATATATATACCTTTTTCAATAAAAGCAAAATTTTCAAACTAATTATATTTTACATAGCATTAATGTTTTTCGTTGCTGTTTAAGCTCTTAGTTACACGCTGGTTACAGAAACCTTAAACTTCACCAAAACTTCAGTCAATTCCTTCTCTGTTTCCAAGGACCAAACCATTTATGTCACACACATAAATCAGCCTGTCTCAGACAGCACTGGGAACATTTGTAGTTCCTGGACATTAAGCTTTCCTTATTACTGACATACATATATTTCTTTTAAACCTGACCTTACCACCGAGAGAGTTACTAAGAGAGAGCCCCTAATTAGCCCAGTTAGCGTTTAGGTAAAGAATAGGCTCAAACAGTATTTCTGAACTTCGAAGGGCATTATTTTAACAAGCTACCTCCAGAACGGAATGAGGAGCTGACAGTCCATCACAATGCTCAAACATTAGTGACCATTTTTGAAAAAGGTGTCAGTGTGTTCAAAAAATGTGTTTTTAGAAATGAAAATGTAAGAGATACAGAACACTCACATTCAGCCATTAAGTTGTCAAGGAACTAGAACTCTTTTAAAAAGAGGTATTGCTGCCTATACAGGAGGATTTGGTGCCTCCTTTCCACTTGATCCAGCAGTTATTTGGAAGTTTTAACCTATCCTTTTTGATACGATGTGCCAGGATTCTTACTATGTTCACAGAGAGCTAGAGGAAATTGATAATACAATGAGATTTTTAATCTGAAATAGAAGCTATGATTTCAGACAGCATATGCAGGTAAAACAGTGCACTTCAATAACTGATGTGGTGCTGATCTGGGCGTTGAGTTTTCCCTTTGCTGAATTACTGGTTACTGAAGAGAAACTTCATTGTAATATTTTCTCCTTGATTATTTGAGAGTGTGTCACTTTCATGGATATTACTTTTGGAGTAGAATGACCCAGGTAGGTAGCTCATATGTACTGTGCTGGCTTCTCAGGGACTGACTCGCATCTCCACAACTGTATGTTTAGAGATCCTTTTATCCAAAACCTTAATGAAGATTTTTTGTGTATGCCGAGAGGCAGATGCTTGGGTTTCAGAGCAGAAGCACTGATCCTTGCTCTCTCAGAAGCTCCACATGGGCTGGGCATACTTTATAGCAATGAAGAAAAAGGAACATATTTTTACACGTTTGTTATGAATACTGAACTCACAGCAAGCAAGGTCTCTTTACCTCAGCAAAGTCCTCACCACCGCTTTTTCTGCAAATTTGTATCCATTTTATTGCTGGATTCCCCTATTCTTTTCATAGCAATTAGGCAATAATAATAAAGTTTCTGTATTGTCCTTTATGAAAAAAAAACAGAAAAGTAAAAGAAATATTAGAGGAATGACTAATCTTTTAAAAGCTATTCCTAAAACAACAACAGATAATTTAGGATTAGGGATGTTTTATTGTACTTTTGATGGAGAAAACAAGGCATACCAGGACAGTGTTTACACTGTTTAAGCAGCGTATTTTTGCCTCGAATTACATTCCTCTGGGGAATCTATCTGTATCTATATTTTGTCTTTGCTCTGGTCCATCTCCATAGCAACATATTTGTTCCTATGGAGAAACTAGGTGAATAATTTCAAATTAGGCCTGAAATTTTTTAAAAGAGGTTTATGTTTTCTAGAAAACAATTATGGACAAAAGCAATTTAGAAAAAAAATTAAAAACCCAAACCATAATTTGCCCTTGTTTCTTTTACCCTACTGTAGACAGCGCTGAACAACCCTTTGATCTTTCTTTCCCGTGATGTTCGGACTAGGAGCAGGCATATCCACATGACTTCAGTAGCTGTTATAAAAAACTGGTGGGGAATTTTTCATTCCAGTTTGAATGGCTCACTTATTCACTAATCATGTTGTTACATACAGACATTCCAAGTTTTTGCTCAGAAACTGGGACCTTCACTTAAAAAAAAAAAACACAAACAAAAATCCCATGAGGAGAGGGGAGAAGAGAACAGGGCAAAATTACTTTAAAATTACTTTGATATAATATATGTCATTTTAGAGGTGGTCTTTAAATTATAGCCAGTATCACTTCCTGCTCATATTTGTAGCTGTTCTCTCTTTCATCCCAGGGAAAGATCGTATGGCTGAGAACTATTTATTACTACAAGATAACAGTGTTAAAAAACAGTTTTTAAAAAAGATTACTGCTTTTTAGCATTAATGTTAATGAAACAATTGTTTCTTCATTCCTTCAGATGCATGCACCCACTAAAAAAAGAGAGGATATTTCATCAGAACCTACTGGAAAATAAAATAAATTAAGAAAAAAAAAAAAAAGGAAAAAAAAACCACTAAGAAAAAATTATGCCTGATTATATAGTATGTTTTTTTATCGTGTGTTTTCATAGACCAGTAGGTCTATGTAGACTAGCAGTAAAATGATCCAGCTAGTTTTCACTCAAATAATTTCAGGAATTTGCATGGAATTGCCAAACTTGTCTGACCAAAGTCAGCTTTCCTGCATTGCACAATGTAGCAAGACTGAAAATCCTGTGTATAAACTGACATAAAAGGAAGGATTCTTGTTGTGTTTAATTGCTCAGGTGGTGTCAGCCTATTGAATCCAGCTCAGACAATGCCATTCATCCAACTTACCAGAATTACTGATGAAAAGTTTGAACAATTCTGCAATATTTTAAGGCAGGCCCAGCATCTGCATCATCTGGAGGTAATGAGGCTTTCATTCTCAATGCCAGCTATTCAAGCCTTATATCTGATACTCAAAAAGTTTTCACAGATGGTCCATTCCAACCTGTTCTTTTTCTGCTTCCCCTGCGTTTGTATTTTTTTAGGCATTTCCCATCTGCCTGCTTTATGATCTTTAAATAGATGGAATATTCTGGTGAAAGGAATGAATACTTTTATTCTGCGTCCAAATACCTTCCCAATGATGCCACACGCACATTAGAGCTGGCACGCCCATACTTTGAAAAGAAGCATAAAGTTAAGAAGCAAAATACGGACCTGTTTTATATAACAGTGAGTCACTGCTGCATTTCAATCATAGACTACAGACAATAAAGAGAGAAATGAAGTGTCAGTGATTTAATTGGCAGTAATAGACAAAGGCCGTATAGAGACAGTGTTGTCTCTTAAACTACAAAAACATGTTCATTTATGGGATAGGTGCCCTGCCATCGGCCAAGGAAGACAGCTTTAAAAACCTACACTGCATAAGTAAACAAGACACACAATTATGGAAGTGGTTTCTGAGTATCACTCAGAACAATATATTTGAATGACACAAAAATAACTGAGAAATAACTACTGAATAAAGAAAGACGGTCTCATTCATTTTGAATAAAAGTACTGAAAGAAACGCATTCCTATTCCACAAAGTAAAAAAAAAAAAAAAAAAAAGAAATTAGGCAGTATCTGTGACAATTTGTTGTTAATCATTTAAACCAACCTTTCCTAGTTCAGCTAGGAAAAAAAGGAACATAGAAAAGGATGGCAGCTTTGTCTGGAACCAAGATTGGATTTCTGTAAGAAAAAAACCCATGTGACATGTGTGGCTTTTATTATTATTGCAACATATGCACTGAACTAGTTAACCATCTTCAGATTTTCAGATTGCAATCTACTTGATTTCAGTGGGAAACAGAGGGAAAATCCACTCTTGTCTAAATCAGATATCTAAAATTGTGTTGCTCAGTACTGAGGTACTTTGAATCCCAGGCCATTTTTGAAAACTTGGGTTTCAGTGTACAGCAGTCTACATTCACTTGCAGAGTCCACTCCTATTTGTAATTCAGTACTTCTGCTTGAAAAAATCCATGAAAACCTGCAGAAAGAAAGAGGAGCAGGTTCATGAGAATTAAAGGTACTGAAGACAACTTAAATTATTACTCAGGTTCATGCAGTTTTAGTGTTTTCTGTCCTAAAATTCAAGCTGACAAATATATCCTGCAGTGTAACCACCCCACAGTGAAAATCGTGGGCATTCATCAACTATGTGGAATGTAAATTATAAAAACAAGACAGTGAAATACTGAAAGATTGTTTTTATGTGACCTGAAGAAATAGAAGAATTAACAGGCAAGTCAGAAATTAAACACTGCAATGTGAGAAGAAAAAATCACATCAGACTCATTTCAATAAATGAAAGTGGATCAGCAAGTCTCACATGCAGTTCTTTGAAAGCTGGTGGATAGATATTTCAATGAGATGTTATTAAAAGGCTAAAAGCCTTTTTCTGACAAAGGAGTATTTGGATACTTGCCATCTAATAGCAAACAGTCATGGATAAATAAGTCCTTCTCTTCAAATCCAAGGACTGTCTCTAAATGTGTGGAGATATCATAGGAAGCCCCTGGGAATACTGTATGTGTTTTGGATCACATAACAACTAAATGACTTTTAACTGTGGTTATATTGGAATCTATGTCATACTAGAGGTTGTATGAGGATACAGAGGATACAAGTTAAACAGCTAGTGAACTGAATAAAATGAACCATATCACTATTTACCAGTCTTTGGTACTGGGTATATTTTCTGTACACAGCCTCATCTCATTCTAAATAAACACTACGCTGCCCTCATGAAGGACACGGTGGCATGTCATGCTAGAAGATGTTCTTTTCACAAACATCTTTTCTACATATCTATGTTAAAGAAAGGCCAGAGAAATATGCTTTGCACTCGGAAGAAAGTGTGGAAATATCTGAGGTGTTTTTAAAACCTGTAGAAGGCAATTCCACTTTTGCATACATAAGTTTTACTTTATAAAAGTAAGAAGAGTTTTGCAGAGCTGGAATAAGCACACAATACATCATACCATTCATGTAAGAGACAAACTGACATTCCCACTTACCAAAATAGTAAGCGAGAAGTTAGGACACTTGCTTTGAAGTTTGTTAATTTGATTTGAAGTTTGTTAATCCAGGGAGTGCCTTAACTAATATATTATCTTTTCCATTTTGGTCTGGGGAACTTCTCCCCAGGACAATGTATCCAGGCCTATGTATTGCCAGAAAATATTATTGTTTCAGAAGAGGAAAAAGAATTATATTTAAGGACTTTTTACTGGCTCTACAGAAAATGAATTAAGAGCATGTTATCAACTGCTGCGATAGAACCTACCAGATAGTATGAACAATCAGAAATAGTGCTTTCTGTGGAGCATCCATAAGGAACTGAAGATGACTCAGACGTTACAGGATGAATTGTCCAAATGTAAATTTGCATCGACTAGTCAAAAATATGAACCCTTCAGACTCCTTCTCTTTAACTATCCTTCATCTCTTCTTGGTTGGCTTTAGCACTGTCTTCTTCCATGAACTGTTTTTATCCGACATCCAAAATCATCTGGTTGGTAGCATGGTCTTAAGTGATTAATTACTTACAACATTTACATTTCACACTAAAAATAGATACACTCATTCCCATAACATAAAATCCTTTACATGCACACACATAGATTTCACATGACAAATACATAAAAAGTCATAACAAAATGTGTTAACAAAACAACAAAGTTACCTAAATTATGGCCCTGCCAACATTCCCTAAAGTCTACCCATTGCATTGAGTAAGCTATGGATCATGCCTTTCTCTGTAAGAGTTCTTCCTAAACAGTTCTTCCTGAAAAGGCTTACCTAGAAATGTACATGTAATTTCTGATTTTTCTATTTCATCACCTCCTCTGTGGCTCTGGCCCTCTCTCGTGTTTCTGTTTAGAGAGTAGAAACATTTCTGCTTTAGTGTCTCTCCCCATTTTAATGCTGGTGTACAGCAGCCTATGGGTGTTGCCTAATTTGAAAACCTTGGCCACTTAAAACGTGGCTGTCAGCAGCAGTTGCTAAGAAACTACAACTTAACTGCTTTCAAATACAGTTTTATTAAAGTGCAATTACCCACACCTGCTATTATTATTTATATGAGCTAACGTGTAATTCCTTCTTCACCATACTGGACACGTTCTCTCTTACCTCCCGTTGCGCTAAGCCCCTTCTTTCCAGCAACTTGTGAGATGAGAACATCTCATCCAAACAAATGTTTTAAAACCACCCCCATACTTTGACTATTCCCCGGGTAGGGAAATGTGTCACAAAACAACTTAGCGTAGCTTAGCACAAGACAGAGCATAAGTGCCCAGCTGGTCATTGTCACTTAGAGAATCATTATTATGAGGCAGAGCCTCCAAAGAAATTTTACCCCAAGATAGGGCTGAATAGGATTCAGCATTCAGTGGGTAGGCATTTTTTAATTGAAGAAAATGTTTATGCAGTAATAAATTATTTAACTAAAAAGTAAATGGACCATTTAGTAACTCTGCTTCTAGTAAGTCAGCCTCTAATGTTTTGTTATATGAACAAAAAAAAATGCCAGTAATAAGAAATACACATTTAAGAGGAGTGGGTGTCTTTTGGGTGGAAGACTTTTGTCTTTACCTTTTTTTATCATGTAAACATCTATTGGTGCCTCCTGAATACCGAGGGCATCTTTTATAGTATCTTGGCTGTATTCCCACATCAGCTCAGACCATTCTTACTAAGTAATTTCAACCATGTGAATTAGAAGCCTTATCCTTTGCTTCCTGGAGGTGAATCAAGCAGGGACTTGAATGAGAGGAAGTTTTGGGCAGATAAGGGGAGTGAACAATTAAAATGCAAAGAATTTGTGAAGCTTGATGCCTGCCCTTTTTATGCAAGAGGTGAACGAGCATGCAGCAACACAGGGTAGTAAGGGGCTAAGAGCATTAATATGAACAGCATGGCACCTCTCCACGGCTGGGAAAAGGGAGACTCTTTGCTTTCACTCTCCTTCCACTCAGAGTGAACTAGACACAAACCAGTGAACAGGCTTTGCAGGGAGGCAGATGTATTAGCCTCAGTTCAGGTGTGTGTTAAAACAGCTGTAAGGCTTCTGGAGAGACCCTTACTTGTACCTGAAGAGTCAGAAATACTGGAAATGGAGTTTATGTATGTCCCCAGTCGTTCACATGGAAAATTCTCACAAAATTATCACAAAATAGAGAACGTGAAAGAAAAGAGAGAAGGAAAAGGGGAGAGAAAACCCAAATCTTCTTATCTAATAAATATCCATATACTGAGAGAGACCGTCTACATTTACAAGCTGTCTAAAAGAAAGTTCTGCTTTCTAATGCAAATCTTGATGTAAACCAATCTCAATAATCATTGCATCACTAGTCATTTAAGTTAAACTACTTGATTTTTAACATCTGGTTTGTAATCAGAGTACACAATTACTTGTCTCGCTGCTGAATTTGGATGTTTGTTCTGCACGTATGCAGGTTTCTGGCACCACAATGTTGAATACTTCAGCCTATCTGTGGGATGGTGAGAGGATATATGCTGCAGAGGTAAACAATGTGATTTGTGGTTGCATGTGGTTGTTAATTATGCAAAGAAAAACTTTGGGAACAGTACAATAAACAGATGAGGTTATTTGTAAATCTCTCATTTTCTGGTTTTAACTTCCAAAGCACACATGGCCATGTTTTCTTGCATGAAAATGACAGTAAGTCCAAAAAAAGTAAGTTCTGTATCAAAAGATATCTCTGCACAGTTATTTGTAAAAACAAAGATGCTTTTTCTTCCCTAAGAGAAAGTCTCTGGAGTCTACAGCTTCTTTCAAATTGTTTTATCTTCATTAACAAACATTTTGACATCTCTAGACGACTTAATAACATATTGTAAGAATATAATTCAGCAGAATTTCAATACATCTACTGCATAACTGCAGTGAACTAACCTCAGGATTTTGACAAGTCCATTCTATTAAAAAAAAAATAAATCACAAAGCTCTGTTTTAGAGTGGCATGGGGATAATGAGCCTGAAGATATAATTCCTGAAGATATCATTTGAATGACCACCTTTGGAGACGCAGTCTCCCACGGCATGCCCCAAATTGCCCAGGAGACTCGCAGAGGCATTACAGTGCCAGGGAGGCAAGGGGACCGGCAGCCCCTGCCACACTCCTGTGATGGGCCATGGGGCAGAGGAGATGCATGCCACGGGACTGCCAAGTGTTTCCAACCTCCTCCCAGGTCCAGACACACTTTGGAGACAGAGGGTAGAAGAAAGGCAACAGACCACAGAGAGGGCTCCCAGGTGCATTCCTGTATATCCAGATACATCCAGCTTTTTAAGAATTGTTTTACCTGTGTTAAATTCCTTCTGCTTTACTTTTGGATGGATTAGAAATTAATTCCTCATCATATCCTCTTTGCCACCTGAAGCAGAGACCACAAACCACACAACTGATAAATCTAGGGATTTAAACTGCAGCCCTTGGCTGCCACCTAAAGGTTTCATATACTCCTTTAAAGGAATACCACCAGACTACATTCCTGTGTTTGGAAGGAGAAAATGCTTGCCTCCCATTGTTACAGGAAGCCTCTACAATCGCTATGGCTGAAAGAGATTAAAGGAAGGAAAAAACATATGCCCTGGAAGAAAAAAAAAAAAGAAAAACACAAAAAAAAAAGCAAGAAAAAGGAAAATTAGTCCAACAGTGCTCCAGAAATAATTATTTCTTCTCTCTGCATATACTTTGGATTTGAAAGCCAGTCTAAAAATTAGGGGGGAAAAAATAGTATACATTACTTGCTTTTGGTAAAAGCAGAAAGCCAGAACAATATAAAAGAAAGCATAAGCTACTGAGCAATGGATGGCTCGAGCAAAACGGGGTGATGTGCCCAGCCACAATTTGGGTAACGCAACAGGGGTAGCTGACAGGTTGTGCAGGTCTTATGCTCTCTGCTGAGAACAGATTGCTCTCTCCAGGCACCCTTTAGAAATTCAAGGTACTTGAAAATAGCAGGAGCTCCGATGGAAAAGAAAACCCTGGTCACTGACTCCTGCACCAACAGGCAGAATTCTGCCTCAACTCTCTATTTAGCTAAAACTACTTATAATTTCCAACAATTAACTTAAAATCATTGTTTCTTACTCATGGTGTCTGTACTAGGTGGTCAATGCTGTCTTCTTGCACAGATATTTTGAATCTATTATAAAAATTTAAAATTCAATTAACTATCAATTTTACATAATTAAATCACATGTTGGGTGATTTTTCTAATCACCCTTTATCTTTTGTATCCTTTTTCTAATGTATCTATGAATTTAGAATTCATAACATTATACAGTGAATGTTATGTTCTGCTCCTTGTGTAAGTGGTTCTCATCAAAACATTTTGGTAGCCATAGAATACAGAGTGAGGATCTGAATAAGGAGAAAGAGGGCTCTGAGGTGATGTGGCCACAGAGTATAAATGTAAAACTACCAGAAAATCAACCTATAGTTTGAAATAAAGTTGTACTCAACTTTTTAGTGTTAGAGTAATACTAATGCACATTCTTTTTATAATTTCTGTGACACATTTATCCTATATGTCTTGCATTCCAGAGCATAAACAGCAAACAAAAGAACAAATTATGTAGGATATCTTTCAAGAGAAAAAACCTATACTATCATAGGCTCAAAGAATTTATGGAAAACAAAGAACTGTTTTTCTGCTGGTTCTGGTTATGAAGTTTAATCCTGATTTACACATCCAACTCCATTTTGACTCCCCACAGAACCTGATCTGTTTTATTTTTGGTTTACCCTTTCCTCCTACAGGAATGACACCTCTCATGTTCTTATAGGGAAGTGGACAGACCAGCTAACAATGATGCACTAAAAAATAAACCAGGAGTCTACAGAGAACTAGTGGTTTCCACCCACACATGGGAAGAAGCTTAGTGACAGCATCGTTTTGGCCCCCATTGTAAAAATGAAAACCCACAAGTAATCAGTAAATTCATAACTGTGCATTTTTGAGCTGTGATCATAGTGTGTTTGCAGTGTTCCCTGGGAGACAGTTAATGGCTCAAACAAAAGATCTAGTCATCCTCTTCTGTCTCTTTGAGTGATCCATGTGCCTATGTCTTCTGTGGCACATGCAATTATATTTGAGTTTATTGCTTTTATCACATCTCTTGAGATCATAATCTTCCATGGCATTTATTACTATGATGATTTGTGTATAGGTAAGATGCATGTCACTGGTACTTGTACTGCCTATGGTGCTGACTGTTCTCTCTTTTAGTTCAGTTTTGCACCTATAGTTTTCTGTTGAGCATGGTGAAATTTTAGTTTAATTTGATGTAATGTAATCCTTACTTGTTTCAGAGTCAGCTGGGACACATATCCTGCAAATTAATATTTTGTGTTCCATTTACTTCCAAGTCCAAATCATACAGTTTTGGTAGAAGTGTGGACACTTAGAAGATTGGTTGAATTTAAATCATGCAAGAATTATGATGATCATCTTTTCTGACCTCCTATGTTTTATATATATATATATATATATATAACCATGCAACTTCACCTAGCAATTTCTCCATTAACCTTAAAACTTCTGTTTGATCTATTGTCCGTCTCTTATACCACCATTGTGTCTTGAATTATAAAACCACTCGTGATGGAAAATTGTGCCAAAGAAGTTTAATCAGAAACATTTTTCTTAAAACAGAGTTAGGCTTGCTAGATTATTTTGCAACCTCTATTTCCCCTCACCTTCTAGTGTTCATTAGTGTGTCATGTCACACGAGGATTACTTGCCAGCGAAGTATCACATTAACTAAATTCTAAAGGAACAAATTACTAGTTTGGCTGTAACTTAATTATGTAGAATATTTTCCATTTGAGATAAAAAGCTAAGGTCTGGCAAATCCTAAGGTAGCTGTGTACTCTTATCAAGTATATGCTAACAGCATGACCTTAATTATGGTCCTCAGTTTATACTGACTCTTTAAATATTGCTGAACAATTCAATTACTCCTAGACTGCCTCAACTCAGGCCAGAAGTGTCTGTCCCGAACAAAGTGGTGTCTGTCCCTTAGCAATACATGAATCCCATAGTCCCTCTCATGCCTTATTCTGACTTCAGTAACAGTCAGTACCAGATACTTCATCAAAGGTAGATATCATCTTTAAAGGACTGCATCACTACATGGCTACAGGGGAAATTTCTCTGCAGCCCCAGACAGTGGTTAGTTCTTGTTCTGAAGCATGAAAGCTTACCTCCACTATGAACTTTTATCCTGGCTAGTGTAAAGGCACATAAAATTCATATAACTATCATCTCAACTATTTTTAAAACCTCCCAAGTTCTTATCTCGAGGCAATGAATTCCACAAGTTAATTATATATTATTTTAAAAAGAATCTTAGCTTTATTATAGCATGAAGGAAAAACAGTAAACTCAATAACTACAGCTCTACTGGATCCTAGAATTAGATAAGAGAAGATTTATTGATATGAATAAAAAAATTTTAGAAGTAGGGATATCTTTCAGAAGTAGAATGAACTTGTGTGAGGTGCTGCCCAAACATACATGCTCCTATGCCAAAATGATAACAATCTAAGGATAAGCAGGATGTGAGAGGTGAGGAGACATATATACAGACACATACTTGAAACAATTACAAAAAACAGTAAGCAACGATCTTTATTATTATTTCTAAATGTCCCTATCTGCCTCCATTCTTTCTCGATTTCACCATTAAACACTTCTTGATTTGTTTTAGTTGTCATGTTAGCAGTGAGCCTTGAGCAGCAATCTGGTGAGAGAAGGGAGGGGATACCCAGATAAATATCCCACAGAGAGCATCCTGTCTGTAACGTACACACCATGTTTCAAGGCTGAGGACAAGCACAGATGAAATCCTACCAGAGAAGCTCAACACCTTTGATAATTCTGAGAAAACACACCCTCCTTGCCCCTGTTCTCCACCCCTCCCACTTCTCCCCTCTGCCACACAGAGTTCACCTTTGGGATTTTCCCACTCGTCGGCCACTGCTCAGTGCACCAGGTTGAGCAGCTTAGCTATGGACAGGAGAAGTGATTTGTAGTCATCGATCACCAAGTTACAAACTTCTGCGTTGTAACCATAGGGTACTTTTGAGTGCAATCTATAGAGGCTGTACTGTTCTAAAAATGAACTTTAGTTTCTGTTAAACAATACTAGTGCTGTTTCTAAACCACAACGTAACTTTCCCTTTCAACCTCTAACGCTTAATTTCCTCAATAGTTTCTCAGGAGGAACTTTAACCTTACAGAAGTCCCAAGAAATATTTCCTACTATTTCTCCACCATATTCTACCTTTTTCTTTCTACCAGTTCCTTGTAAAACATTACATAGGAAACGTCTGGGAAATACGAGTGAGCTAATGGTGACAGGGGCTTACCTGGGAATTTTCTCTGAAAACTTTCCAAAATGTTGTCAGGCCTGCTGTATTATTATGGAACATTTAATCTCCCCCTTTGATAACCCAATACCTTAAAACCTGGGGACAGAGAAGAGGTGAAATCATCATGGAAAGAGGATGAGGGAAAAATTGCAGCTCTGCTTGAGACAGCTGCAGTGGCAGCAATCGTGACCTTGGGACTCCATTAGGGAAGTGAGAGAAGCAGAGAGGGGGAAGATGGGGAGAGCAAGAGGCCTGTAGGTATCTGAGAACCCATGCAAAGTGACTGGAAGAAAGAAAAATAAAAACTGTCAGAAGAGTAAAGAAATAATTTTAATGCAGGTGAGAAGGGAGGCAGAATGGGAGCAGTAGTCTTCAATGAAAAAAGAGGAAAAGTTAAATTCTGAGGAAGAAGAAAATGAAAAAAACATGAGGTGTAACACAGTTACTTGACTGGCACCTAAGCTGGCTCTCAGCAGTAAGTAGAGATTACATACCTTTCTCAAGTACCAGAGAGGAAGGTAGGAGACTGGCAACAAGAACAGAAGGAAATGGCTGGAGGTAAAAGAAAGAAAAACACATGGAGTGCCAGCGTAATACAGATAGTTTCAGCTTGCAGTAACACAAAAAGAACTGATAAAAGTGCATGACTGTTGCTGAGCTTCACAGCGGCTGTTGCTTCTCTGTAGAAATGAAAATGCTATTTGTTTCTGTCACAAACTGTCCTTTGAAACGTATATTTTCAGAGGAGTTCAGCAGCCCTAGTGACTGTGGATCCACACCTACATCTATGAAGAGGAAACCTCGCCTTCACCCATCCTCCATGGAGTGGGAAAACCATAGAGTTAGCACCAAACCTGTAATGACTGTTTCGGGGTGGGCTGCAGTCCTTTGTGAATAAAAAACTAAGTAAAATGGTATGTGCTGAGTTTGCTGTTAGTCAGTGATGGAAAACAGGAAAATGGCACAAAGCTTAGTAACACAGGGTCTGGTCTTCAGGCAAAAGTCCCACTGAAATAAGGTTAATGCAACAACTCATCCGTCTTACTGCCCATCTATCCAGAAATCAAGCTGCAGTGCCTGTAAATCTGTGATGTAATATCTGGAAAATATTAATGACAGCATTTAGAAGAATCCCAGGTAAATTTTATACTTTAAAGACAGGCCACAGGGGAGCTCTGCTGTCTGAAGTCAGAAAGGCTCTCAAAGCACACCACATGTTTATTTGTCAAAAGGAAGAAAACACTTCTATCTGAAAAACCAGTTCCGTCACATAAAAAAGCATAGTGGAAGTACCGAAAAAATCTCAGTGTAACAGTGTTCTTTAAAACTCTGCATGTGACAACAATTAAAATGTTCTTCTTTCAGAATACATCTGTTCAACTGAATATACTGCTGGGGGTTTTTCAGTAAATACTTCCAGAAAGAGACTATTAGAGCATTTCAATAAACAACCCTAAGCTTTGACCACTTGTTACAATACATGTTTTTATGCTTTTGAGCATCATAGTTGGGCTGTATTGATAATTTCTTCTGCTTACTCATTTCTAGAAAAATCATCCTACTCTTTCTTCAACAGACCACAAGGGCACCTTCACTGAAGCCCCCCTCAATGCTAAATTACAGATCAGCTGTCTGTGCTATAGCTGTCCTAGGAAATGAGTGTCTGTATAGAGCTTAAAGCATTGGTTTTGACCTAGGAAATCCTAAACAGACTGATACCTTCTCACCTGAAAAGCCACTGCTGTCTCCATCTCAGATAATGTCAGATGAGATCACAACCACCTGCTGACCATTTCGGTTGAGAATCCATCTGAATCACAATTTTTTTTCTTGCAATGGTGCGAAATATCTCAGGTTTATTGTCTTATAACACACACTTCTTCCTTCAGTGGGCTTCTGGCAAGCACTGAAGCACACAAGATCAAGATCTAGGATTTCTAGAGGACTACATACTCAATTTTTAATATACAAATTTTAGAATTTGATCGGTTATATAAGAAAAGAAGTGCACCATTGAGGTTTTGCAAGTAATTCTGTACAGAAAAGCAGAAGGGAGGGAATATTGCTGACACTTAGACCAGAAAAAGCTTCATCTTGTATTTAAACCTGTACCAATAAATGGTGAATAAGAACAACAGTTAGACATAATATACGCAAATGTCACTAGAAAAACAAAAGATGTTACTCCACCTGTGTCTGCATAACAGTGACCAAATTGTTAGTGTCAAGAAGGTAAATGCAAAAAGATAATGCTTCAAATGTTGCCAGATTGTTTCATGCGGGCCTACTGAAGCCACTGAAGTTGCAAACCCAAGTAAGATTTGTAAGTCCTTATGAAATGCCCATCTGAAATCAATGGAAGCCTTCATGAAAAACTCTGGATAGAGTATTGGTCATTTTGGATTCTTGTTTTTCCTTAAAATGCACCATTTTCTCTTTGTGCCATGTGCATCGGGAAGCTCAGTAGCATGGAGTGGTATCTAAGGTAGGTGTTAATGAAAAAAATCATGAAAAATACTATTTTGGGGAGTAAATATTCTATTTTGAAAGTTGACATTACCAGTTTTCACACTGAGAACTGAGCCTAGAAATGAGAAACAGTGTGCATAGTTTTAATATATTATACGGAAATGCATCACAACTCTGTCAAAATTACAAAATTACATTTTGTTAAAATTTTTTGGTATTGCATCAGGCAGTTGGAATTTTATATAGAATTTTACTAGATATAAAAAATAGCATAGCTGGATTGTTCATAGTCTGCACTGCTGGGGGAGAGGCCTATGACTCCTTGGAAATCTGTTTCTTGGGATCAGCTATTGAATTTGAATTGTTCCATCATTTTCAATTGATGGGTTATGAAAGATTTGCAAAATACACTGCCTTCTTCATATGAAACAGATGCAGTTTAGATTCAAATGTTGTGTAAAAAAAAAGAACCCAAGCCATAGCAAATGCAATTGCATCTGACAGACAAGCATGTGATCATTTTATTTAGTTATATAGCAAAGAGATACAATTTGTCTGTCAATGGGATCAAGTGAAGCCACCAAACCCAAAACAATTACTGTACTCCAGCAAAATTTTAAATTATTAAAATAGGGAAGTTGGAGGTAAGTACAATTAATTTAAATATAGCAAAATGCTTTCTATGGGGATTTTAATCCTGTCTAAGATGCCATGATAATGTAAGAAATCACGTGACAGACTAGTGAACACACAAAACATTTTTCATTTTAAAAAAGTTTTGATATTAGAAGTTGTAAAACACCATCGCTCTTCCCTTTGCAATCTCGGTTTGGACTCTCCCCCATGAAATGGCAAATCAAAGATGGTTGGAAATATTCAACCAAAAAAGGAACATGGTTTTTGTAAGAAATGCTTTGGGTTTTTTGACCAGCTCTAGTGAACATTCATTGCAGATGCAACATTTTCAAAACTGTTTCCTGAAATGGGAGGCTATTCACCAAGACTGTGATAGACAATTATATTTTATGGTCAATAAAGCAAAGGTAAATACCAGAAAGGAACCACAGGTATACTTCAAGAAATTTGGTGTACATGTAATATGAGAACAGAGAACTACACATTTTCCATCATAAAAATTCATCGAATAACTTATGTTAGAAAAAGCCCCCCAAGGCCCAACAGCCCTCTGCTCAAAACAGGTCCATTAGATCCGGCTGCTGGGGGACTTGTTCAGCTGAGTTTGAAATATCTCCGAGGACAGAGAATACACAACCACATTACTTCAAGCATTCATGGCCCTGTGGATAGCACAATGGACTGAGACTTAAATCCAGTTCCAGTGGTCTTAAATGCTTTGTTACAAGCCTCTTATGTGACCTTAGACCTCAGTTTCTCCACTTGCAAAACCAGAATTATTATTCAAAGCTCCTGCATAATGTTCTTTGAGATGCGGCTTATATTATTGCATTATAAACACTGTCTAAACAACAATCTATTCAAAGCTGCTATTGCTGTGAATTAAATATTTTTAAGTCTTTGGATTCCACCATGAGAGGAATGTAGCTAAAGAAATAGAGAGAAGCTGCATTTTACAGAAACCAGCAGAATACTTTGAACGGTTACAGTTGCCTCAACTCAGAGAGGCCTCAACTATTGGCACCTTCAGCTCTTGGCTTCTTTGTTACTGCTGATATTGGCGACTTGTTCTACTCAGGGTGCATAGTTCTCACCCAATACTGGCATCCTTTTCATTATGTTCTCAGTGTTTAAATTAATGGCTAGAGTGTGTTCGTTTTGGTTACCTTATTTAGGTACCTTATTCAGGGTTGTTCAGTCTGGAGAAGAGGAGGCTGAGGGGAGACCTTATCGCTCTCTACAACTACCTGAAAAGGGGTTGTGGCGACGAGGGTGTTGGCCTCTTCTCCCAAGTAACTAGCGATAGGACGAGAGGAAATGGCTTCACATTGCGCCAGGGGAGGTTTAGATTGGATATTAGGAAAAATTTCTTCACCGAGAGAGTGGCCAAGCATTGGAACAGGCTGCCCAGGGCAGTGGTGGAGTCACCATCTCTGGAAGTATTCAAAAAGCATGTGGATGTGGCACTTTGGAACATGGGTTAGGGGGCATGCTGGTATTGGGTTAACGGTTGGACGTGATGATCTTGAAGGTCCTTTCCAACCTTAGTGATTCTGTGATTCGCAGATTTTGTATGAAAATTATTCTTTTTTTTTCTTCCATGTTAGATTGTAGGTATTGTCGTTCTGCCCAGAATGCCAAATCCTTGGATGTCATTCTCATCAGGAGTAGCACATGTAAGAACTCCCATTTCTTATTTGTATGGTGAACAGCCTGTGCTTAGAAATTCACAATATAATTCATGCTGTTAAAGACAAGAGCCATTTTCTTTATGATGCTTATGATAATTTTAAGTTGTGATCTGATAAAGAGATTCATACAGAATATATCCATATGGAGTATGAGCTGTATTCTTCCTCCCATCAGCACTACTTAGACTATGCAGGTGAAAATCCTAGAGTAGAGAGATCTCAGTTTCAGCATCTTTTGCTTCTGCTGGGATTTTGTTTAAAGATATTTCCTTGAATTTCTTTATGTCACATGCTGGACCCCTTTTTCATTTGAAAAATACAGATACATTTGAATTGCCATAAATTTGCAACATCATGACCCAGGAGTTGGACATTACAGTGTCACATAGAAGTAAATTGAGTTTAGTTCACCTGTCACAAGTGCATTTCATTTCAAAGAAGAGCACCCAAGTGAGCTCTGATGGGACACGTAGCTCACCACTTACATGGTTTGAAATTGTGAGCTCTGAAACCATAGAGCTTTTAGGTCAAGAATGCCACAGTATTTGAAGTCCCATGGATGCTACCCTTTCATGTTACCATCACTGCATATGGCTTTCTTACATCCCATATCCCCATTTGGGTTGTGGCTGCTTGAGGAATGACTGAAATGTCTGAAATGAGATTTTTCCAAGATGAAGCAGAAAGATGATACAGCGTTTGAAAACTCTCAGGTGTGGGAGTATAGGACTGCTCCGTTGCCACCTCTTCCTCAGTGACCTTGAACAAACCCAGTGTGCATTCAGTCTCTGACCTTTGCCGTGCAGATGATAAACCATCCTTATCAGCCCCGCGAGGCTTAGCACAGGGTCTGAAAATGCTTCAGCAGCCTTTCATTCGTAAAGACTGTGAAACAGCACAGTATTTACACTGGTTGCATTTGCATGATTTATTAATGTTGTACCCTGCACAGGCAGACTTGGACGCCGCATCGAAATACTATTTTGGGATCCTGCATGCACTAACATCTGTTCGGTAGTAACAGAAATGAAGTGATGACACAGTGATGGCTATTGCTGGGTCTGTGCTAGGCCCAGAGGCCCCGAGGCCGGCACAGCTAAACCCGTGGCAGGGCCCTTAATTCAGCCGGGTGGAGGCCCGGCCACCGCCCTGTGAGAGGCCGAGGTGCCCAGGTGTGTTTCACCTGCCGGGAAAACGCCACCCCACCGCCCCCTCTGGGAGCGGAGCCCTCGAGGGGTAAACAATAAAATTAACGACAGGATAGCCGGGAAGTGAAGCCGGGCTGGGCGCTGCGGGCGGGCAGGAGAACGCACCTAGGCCCGGCGGGGCTTTCCTGGCCCGCACTGCGAGGTACTTTCCGCCCGGCCCAGGGCACGGTTAACCTTTGTGTTACTCCCACTTCGCCTGAAGGGGTGGAAACTCCGAGCAGAAATTACTCGAGGAGGACGGTAGGAGCGATAAACGGAGGGGGGGGTATTTTTAGGTATTA
>NW_010519612.1:0-27191 GCF_000687285.1 Phaethon lepturus
TATATATATATGAAAATAAAGAACTGAACTTAAAGAAAATCCAGAAAAGCAGAGAGGATTTCTGGGACCTACTTACTCATCCAGATGGAGCTAGAAAAGCAGTTAAAAATTGAGGTGCAGCACATTTTGCAGGTATCTCAATTTGGAAGGCATTCACATTGCCACATCAGTGTTACTAACTTCATAAATATAAATTGTGGCAGACTCTGTTATTCACCTTATAGGACTATAGACAAAAATTCTTCACACAGGCAATTCCTGGAGAACAGCTATTGTGCCATAACATTCCCTGAAATAATTCAGTCAGGGCTCAGTGCTGTAGTTCTGTAGTATTCATCTTAGAAAGGGTTTAGTCTTCTTCCAGGATAGTCAAAATACATTAATCCTTTGGGACCAAATTTTTGTCACACAAAAAATATGGACTTGTAGTGAAGTGGTCTAATGGATGGTCAGACAAAGTTTCTTCCTATTCACAAGTGGTTACATTGTACAATATACAGCAATTCTGGGATCTGGCACTGAAGAAAAGGCAGAAAAATGGACAAGTGTAGGCACACAATTGAAAAAGAAAGGAGCTGAGTTATCACAAAGACCAGCTCAGCCCACCTCACTTTTGCTAGCAAAAAGCTGTGAAGCTTGGAGGAAAAAAAGCTGACTTCGATGCACGCAGATGTCTGAGTTAAGATGTGAGACAGCAGAAAAACCTTGACAGAGCTTCTTTTCACTGTCCTCCTGCCAGAATGCATGTTGTGACTTCCTTGTTTTCCTGAAATCCTCCCAGACCAACAGGGACATGGCATCTGTCCAGTCCACCTGCCATGAGGAGAAACAGTTTTGACCATGAAGGAGGTGAGAGAAAAAGCTGCATCCGCACAAGCAAAGGGGCAGCCACACCTCAGCTTCGGAGATGCCCAAAGCCTTCTTGAGCCCCAGAAGCCCCTTGTGCATTTGCTTGGCCTGGAAGCCCTGCAGGGCCTGCAAGTGCTGGGGGAGCCCTTGGGACAGAACTGCTGGGAAGGGACTCACACCGTAACTCCATTTGTTCTTTAATGACAGAAGTGTCCCCTTGGGTTATTCTTTTGAAAGAGAGGGCCTGAGTATGCACAGCCAAAAGTAGAATAAGGCACTCATGCTTAGACAGGATTCAGGCACATAAAGTGACAGAGAGGAGCGAGAAATATGCTAAGGGTTATCTCAGAGCTAGAGATGTTTGTTTCTTGATATGCTTGCTAAGGTTGTCTACTGTGATATTTTTGTGTACAATTTAACTATTAGCATTTTGAATGTTACTCTTGTCAACCACATCTGTTAATCTAGTCCTGAAAGATGCCTCCTTCAGCACCTATGCCTATCATTTAGGCAACTAGGTCCACTATTCAAGAAGAATTTTCAAAGTTGATATTCATCGGCCACCTAACTCTGCATGCCTTAAGGGAATGTCCACACTACACAATGCAAAGCTATTCAGAGGTACCTAAAGAGTTATGCCACATCAAAATCACCATAAACTGGAAATATAACATTGACCAGGACTTGCGTCAACTAATTTGAAAGACAAAAAAAAGAAAAAGTCCTTGTCCTTCAGTGTAATATTTTACAGACTTTTGTGTCTCAATTGAGTCCTACTGATTCCGCACAGGAACATACAATAGTTGATTACATGACAGGCTGAAGATCTAACCACATTTAGAAGGACCAGTCTCACAAGGAAACCTGTGTGAAGGGACCTCTCCCTTCCTGCAAAGATCACTGAGGTTACTGGACTTAGCCACATGAGACCAGCAAGTCCAGATGTACTCCATAACTGGGAAAGGAGCAGATTTTGAAATTGATTTGTGCAAAACAAAACTCACAGAGCTAAGAATAATTTGAGATACTATTGTCTTTCTGAGACAGGCACAATTTTCTGGCTGTCGAGCCCAAGTGGATCATAAGAAGCAGAGAAACTCTGAGATAAAATTTTTCCTGATCTTCAGGTTACTTTCAAAAACATTATAAATTAACATCTGTCCCAATGAAATCCAAAAATGCTTTTCTGCTCACCATATAAGACACTAAGGAAAATAATGTAATGGTAAAGTTAGTCAAGCAGTGGAACAGTAGTGGACTGTCTACAGTATTCAATGGCAGCTATGCTCTGTGTATACATAATGACCAATGGTGCTTCTAGAGTGACACAGAAGGCCAAACTGCACTCAGAAGATCCCAAACCCTGGCATCCTAGTTATCCTACAGTGTCTTGCTGCCAATTTGAGAGCCCCATGATATTATTGCAACACGTTAATGAGAGTCCCATGACATTACTAAGGAAAAGTATTGGCAAGCCAGGACTTGCTACATCCAGGCATGCCTGTCTTCAGCCCATTCACACTGAAATCAGGCAACATTTTGGCCTATTTAAGAGGAGTGGAATGAACTCCATCCTTCCCTACCCGTGTACTTTGCAATTTGGAAAAAACACAGACTTGTAGAGACTCCTAAAATTCACAGCAACGATACGTTTGCTGAACCTTCATACAATCTTCATCCATCAGGGTTTTTCCTATTCCTAAGGGGGGAAAAAAGAGGGCTAATATAGGAAAATGTGTTAGGTATGTAAATTAGACACAGAAAAATCATACTTATAAAAAAATGTAAATGTGAAGTTGATACAGAATATATCAGATTCATTTATCTCACTCTTAGATACAAAATTACCCCAATCCTTCTCTTTGCCACCTGAACTATAACATGAAAGATGTTGGATCTACGTGTCAGCTTCTCCTACTCTAAAAAAGTTACACAAGTTAGTTAGTGCAGGGCTCCCAGCTCTCTTTCTCCACTGCTGCCTACTGCTTTTTTAAAAGCACCAAAGGTGTTTGAAGGAATTGGAAAAAAAAAACCAAAACACTTTGCTTTCCAGAAAAAGCTTGCACACTTGATTCCTTTCTTTGAAACTGTGTTTGGTCACCATTTATTAAAGCTACTGCCTTTTTCTGCAGTCACATTCAAAGGTGGGAATTAGCAACATTTGCCCTAATATCCTTTTTCTTTTAATAACAGACTCTGATTTAAATATTTATATTGATGAGATCTTTTTTTAGTCATTTATTCCAGACCCGTCTCATGTAAGTATATTTGTGAATGTGTCCCAATAGTTTAAGACGGATAACACAAGGATATCTAAAGGTACACTTTTGTATTTTTTGTGATAAGTTGTAAAGTTTTAGTATGTATCAATAAATCATCTACACTGAAATGAACAAAAATAGCAGCTGCCTTCAACAGCATCCCTCAGTGCAAAAGTTGGGAGTACACAGAAAATTAAGAATACAAAAACGACACAGAAATGTAGAAAAAGAAAACCTCACCCATGTTCTTGCACTGAAGCTGTGAACAATGGCCCCCAACTTGTAATGTCATCACTGAAAGGTGTGGAAAACTCCTGTGAGCAATTTATTACACATGATTAAAAATGGGGCACATAAGGAATTTGCCAAATAAATATTGGCAAAATATTTTTTAAGCATTTGTGGGAGCTTCCATTTTTACAGAATGAAAAGGAGATCAGAGGATCTTGTGCAACTTGGATTTACAGCTATGGCTGGGTGTTCCTTTCACTTCTGCTGACACATCTCTAACGGCTTTTCTTCCCATCAGTCACTTGTGTAACAAAGTTTTGGAGAAGTGTCACAACCTCTACAATACCATGACCCTTCTCTAAACCTCTGAGGGCATCTGCATTTTGATTCTGAATATGAGTCACAGGGAGATGGGTTTTCTTATTCTCCATGGAAATCATGTCCCCAGGCTCACACTTACTTATCCTGTACACAGCCTCTCAAAACAACAATTTAACCACAAGATCTGCTCCATCTCTTAGTAATTTAACAATTTTCCAAATCCTTTTGACAATCGCTTTTAACTCTTAAGTGTTTACAGGCTCTACTGTTTATCCCCCAATGGTCCTGCCTCTATGACTGGTCCCACCAGCCTCTAATTCATTCATTATTCCACCACTAGGTTTCCATTGATCTGAATGTTTTCCTTACATGACATGAGTTTTCCATCAAACCTCTTTGCTTCCAAGAGCAGTTGCTAGGGATCAAATTTATGCAGTAGCCCACAAGGATGAACAGTCAATACACGGACCTCCCTTAGCCAGCCACTGGTGCCTTGCTGCTGCTCTTCTCCCCACAACAGTCAGTAGCTATCCTATCCTGCACAATAAAAGTATCCTGTGCAGTTGATGATCTACCCAATGGCCCACCCTTTAATGGATGCCTAGCAGACTGGCCTTACCTTTCAAAATAGCCAGTGCTCAGCAACAAATTTGGCAGTGTGATCCTGCACAACAAGAAAATGGAAAATTTTATTTTCCCCATACGCTTCAGCCTTTGGAGCAGAAAGGCTATGTATGTGCTGCCTCCTCATCTGTCATGGCCTGTAGCTTCTGTGAGGGGACAGCAAAACTGAAAGAGACCCTGCTGAATTCCCCCTTCTCATTTGCACATAGCCTGTAAACAGCAGATTCAAGTACCTGCAAATAACAGACTTGATAAGCAACCAAATTTGCAAGATTAAAGTTAAGAAAGCAGCCATCACCTCTCTGCCTTTGCAGCGAGGCAGCAGGCAGGCACTGAGCACACATAACAGCAACAACACAATTCATTGTGCTCACAGTAGGTGATCGGGGGGCTGGGACACATGACAGACAAGAAACTGAGAGAACTAAGTCTGTTCAGCCTGGACACAAGAAGGCAAAGTGGAGACTTTATTATCATCTTCACATATCTAATGGGAGGGTGTAAAACTCATCTCAGAGATACACAGGGATTGAATGAGAGGCAATGGAAACAAAAGGCATTGGAAACAAGATGCAAAAAGGAAAATCCCAATTAGTTTCTTTTTCTTTCTTCTTTTTTTTAACAGTTATGGAAATCAAATACTGGGACAGTTAGAGGCACTGCAGAATCCCCATCCTTGCATGTAGTCAATACCCAGCTGGAGAATGCTCTGAGCAATTTGGGGACATTGGCCCTGCTCTCAGCATGCTGGCTGTTGGATGAGATGATTTCCAGAGGTCCCTCCCTAAATTATGCTGTGAGGCTGCGATTTGTAATGGGAGTGGCTCCTCCATTAGAGGTCACTATTGTGCAAGCACTGGGAATGAGACCACAGGAAAAATATGCACACTCTGTAACTGTACAGAGAAAGTGCTGCATGAATTAGGGTTCCAAATGATCGGGCCATAGAAAGGGTGTTAGGCATTATGCAAATCCTCGGCAGAAGGGCTTAGGAAAATTCTTGTTGAAACATTCTTTTTAAAGAAATTTGGATTAAACTGGTTTTTAATTTTTTAACTTTATTATCTTTGATTAAAACTCCCATGGGAACATTTCTAAAGTTATTTTGTGTTTTGAATTGTTTATGCTGTGGGAGCATTCTCTTTGTTGTTATTTAGGCCACATCACTGTCTTTGTTACTGATGTCAGGAATTGTGCTAAACTAAGAAATCATATAAAGGTCTGCATTTATTTTTAATTAAATTTTAGCATTCTGGATGGAACACTTTTCCAGATGCCTGATTTAATGTCTGACAATCCTTCAAAATGTGTTGCTCACACAAGAAAAATTCACAATAGAGAATGTGAGATTGCTTACATGAAAGCAATTCTGAGGTTTGACCAGTTCTGCAACTGGTCAGATGGTCCAGAAAGAAAAGTATGAAGAAGAACAAAAGGCTCATATAGAAGACCTTGCATTGTGGCACTGGCTGGGAGATGAGAACAAGAAGGATTCTGCCCACGTGTAGCGCAGAAATTACTCTATACTGGTATTTTACTTGTTCCTCTCTAACCAACCAAGCTGTCCCAAAGATATTTCCAAAGGGTGCATTCCTACCTTCCTTCTCTTCTGCTGCAAAAGTAGCTTAGAGACTTCTCACCCAAGCACTCCCTCTCACACAGTTACTCTAATCCTGTGTTTCTTTGTATTGCTGGTACAAATGTTGTGTCCTTTAACCTCAGACAGTGAAATGATCTGGATTAAAAAGAACCTCTCCTCCCATGAGCCAGTCCCTTTTATTTTCTCTCATTTTCTTTCTTTTCCTTGAATATTTTTAATGTTTACTTTTTCAGTGACATGTGATATACAACAGTCATCAACTTCCATAGTAGCAAACCTGACGGGAGGTGGGTGAGGCACCTTTACAAACTGCAGTGAAAAACAGTAAAGGCCATTACACAGGCTTCTAGCCTTTTTGGGAAGCAGTTTAAAACTGCAATTGTCAGGTGTCCCATGTGCCACATCAATACTGAGAACTTATTACTTTCTCAGAAGGTACAGCTAGTTGAGCTGACTGAACACCGTGACAGCACTGGCTCATTTTTTTCTATTGTGAATTTTCCACTGATGTGGTTAAACTGTCAACTTACAGGAGGAGTCGCAGAAACGGTGCATAGGACATGTGGCAAACCGATGAACGATGATTTATAAATAGGTAGAATGGGTCTGCAGCATGAAAGAATGCATGCCATGCCTACACAGGGGATTCCTAAACTCTGTTTGCATAGTGGCAGTAGCTGGACATGAACTGTGTTCTTGTCTTCTTTCTCCCACACTCCTATCATAGATCTTCCCTTCCACAACCCAAACCCTTATTCTACATCCTCATCCTTGTACCTGATACTAGGCACAAACCAGGATCCCAATCGGTTCCCTAACTCCTTACAACACAGCTTCAGCTTTACAAAAAAGAACCCTAACTGTACCCTGTCACCCAGTCCTGTTTCACTCTGCTTTGGCCTTTATCCTGCACTCTCAGACAGCGCTCAGAGTCTTTGCACTGACTGAACTCATGGAACAGACTGGCAAACAGGGAGCTGGTGGCACAGCTGGAGAGTCCAGTGAGTTATAGCTGATCAGCTGATGGGTAGTAACTGCCTGTGTGAAGATGCTCTTCAGCCATGTGATAAGCATAATAATTACTTGCATGGAGGTACTTCATCCTGCAGTTCAGGTAGTGAGGAGATAGCATTTCAGCTGCAAGCAAAACTGAGACTCACGGCTGTCACAGAATCATAAAACAGCCCAGGTTGGAAGGAACCTTAAAAGATCACCTGGTCCAACTCTTAGCTGGACCATTTTTGGTCCATTTTGAAACAGTTCACAAACTGCTAATAGTACACATCACTTTTCATCAACTTCTCTGTATGGGTTTGCACTGCTTATGAATTCTGAGACCAGAGAATCTATAGAGAGGTCATTAAATACTACTGAAAGACAAAATCCATGAAAGTGCTTAGCACCTTTCACTTTCTGTCCTTTGCAAATCAGCTGGATCTACTAGAATCAGCAGTATTTTTCAAGAAATTTCTCAATGCAAAGGACAAGAAACTGAAAAAACTTCACAAAAGTATCCAATGCTTGATTAACTGTACTTGAAATTGTGAAGCCTTGCTAAAATTAGTTCCTGTTGTGTGCATTTGTCGTTTGTTGAAAAGTTTGCCATTGAAAGATTAAGGATGTAATACAGATTTTTGTAAATACTCCCCAATGTAAAGTACTACATTATTTACAAAAAAGACACATTACAGAATGATATCAGACATCAGTGTAACATCGTGTCTCACCCAGGTGAACATAGCATTTGGTGAGCTCTGCAGTGTAGCTCCTTATTGGACACATCTTGTGTTATTCCTGGCACAAGAGCAGAAGAAAAGGAGCTCTAGCCTGGAAAGAGTTTTCCTTCCTTATCCAGCTCTTCAGTGAGTCAACAAGACTTTTCTGAAACTTGTTAAAGATACATGGACAAAATTACACACTCGTTAGCTGTGTGACTGCCTACAAAACTGGCTTGACAAAATAAGCCAAGAAGGCTTCATTGCAACATAGATAAAATTTCTACTATATAAATGAGGTTAAACTGTAAAGTGCTGAGTGTTTTTTTAACTTGGCCTTTCCCCCTTCATGTTTTAGAGTATAAAAATACTAATACATTATAACTAAAAAGTTAAAATTCAAAACCATGAAAAGAGACTCTAAAATTATCATCTGCAGTTATACTAAATAATACTAGTTATCACAGAAGCACCGTGAAAGGGTACAAAGGCAGAATAGTGAAAGTTTCATAGCAACTGAGAATTTAACTTGAGCCTTCATTTTTTCTGTTTCAGATGTTTTCAAATTTGACCCTGATTGTAACAGGTACTTTTTTGAGAGCACGTAAAATACAGAAGGATGTCAATTGCATTTCATGAAAACTCTTTTTTGTCTTAACTTTGTCAGAGATTGCTTGACTTTTCAAAATTGACCATGAAGATCTGTTTTTGAATTTTTTCTTTTTTTTTAAGCAATCAACTTTTTAAAGCAAAAGCAGCCTGGACACTTCTGGTATGATTTGGGCAATAGCTACCAAATGTAGAACTGATCTTCCACTTTTTGAAGGAAAAGACTGAAGAGACATTGGTAAGAGATCATACAGCATTAACAGAGCTTAAATTGCTCTCTTCTGAAACCTCTTCTTCAGAGGCCTAAGGAGGAGACTTTGAAGGGTAAGGGCCCTTTGCTACCCAATTCCCAGAGAAAGCTCGTGGTAACTGAGACGGGTGATACCTGAAGAGGCACTGACACCCGCTGTGAGTCCCCTGTGCCCCCGTCAGCTACTGCAAAGGGCAAACTGTGAGAGCCCTTGAGGGGCTCTCCCTATCCTCCAAGAGGACTTTGCCTGGAGCTGGGATGCTTTTTAGGAAACATGGCTTTCTGTTTTGCTTTCTGTACCAGAAGCAGATGACACTTGAAGAGCTGATGGAGGTTTAACAAAAAAGAGGGCCGTAAAGGAGGTTGTTGAGTGCAAAAGCACGGGATATCCAGAGATCCCTCTCTCTCTCCCACAGGGTTTGCACAATGGCTGGTGGGGTATTTGCGTGTTCTTGCACATTTTTTTGCCTCCCAGAGGCAGGGAAGGACACGCTGAGGAGAAAGGGAAGTCAGGGGTGTTTTGCTAAAGCTGTCTGTTCCTCTTGCTTTTCCACTTCCTCTTCCTCCTGCTATCAGCTGCCGGGGGGGATGCTGAGGGGGAGGCCAGGCCAGTGGATAATCCCCTACCTAATCATCTGCATGAGGTGTATGGGAAGGAAACTGAAGCGACTTCTTCCTTGAGAAAGTTGTTTCCTCCCTCTCATTCCCACCCAACCTCCCCTTCACCCAGTGCAGGCTTCCTCCCTTCCCCTCCCCCTGGGTGCCAGGACACTGCTGGCAGCAGCTGCCAAGATGGCCACGCCCATGCTCTCAGGTCTGTGCTGGCTCCAGCCAGCCCAAGGTCCCTCCATGACAGGCAGTGACCCAGCAGGGAGGCACAGAGCAAGTCAGGGTCCAGCGAGCTGACGGTGGAGGAAGGCAGGGCACAGGCATGGCCACTGCTGAAGGGCATGGGGGAGAAGGGCTGAGGAAGCACAATGTCATGAGCTCAGACATGAGCTCCCTCACAGCTCCCAGAGCTCCTTTCCCCACACAAACTGCTTGTGCCCAGCTCCTGTTAGCTCTGCCATGCTCCTCCGTCCTCCTTCTCACGCCAGCCTCTACTGATTTCCCCTCATACACATTCTAGCAACCTGCTTGCCTGCCTGCCTTACCAAGATTGCCACCAGCTCCTCTCCACATCCCCCTTGCTCAGGCCAGGAGACAGTAGCTGCGAACTCAACCATCACAGCTACATGCACATCACCTGCAAAGTCACTCATTAAACCACCTAATCAAGCTGGTGATCAGCTGTGGCCCTCAATGAGGCAGGAGCTGCAGGGTGGGAGAGGCGATGGTGCTGTCTCTGTATGCATCAGGGCTCTTGACAACCATGCTGAACTCCGTGCTCTCAAGAGGGTTTTCTGGTGCCTGTGGAGGGTTCAGCTGAGGCCTGGTGTTCCCGTTTGCTCTGCCTGGCTGTCGCTGCTGCTGCGCTGCTTTCAATTCCCCCGGACTCCTGCTGCGGAACCCAGGCAGGCCCAGCTGGGGAGCACGGGCACTGCAAAAACGGCACAGCTGGGGGGCAAAGAGGCCAAACTCAAAAGCTGCTTAATCTGAGCCCCCTGCGGGAGTGAGCTTTGCAGCAAAAGGGGCAGGGAAGAGCCTGTGATATGGCAGAGGGGCGGCCCAGGGGCAAGGCACAGAGCGGGGAGTGCAGGGCAGTGAAGAGGAGTAATTTGGTGGAACATGGCAGGTAACACCTGAATGCAAGCGTTTTATTCCAAGAAGAATTGCTTGAGATTCGAGGTCAAGTCACAAAAAAGAAAGACTTTTGGCTTTTTGCGTGTAAGGTTGTTTTGCATGGCTGGTGCTTTGCATCAGCTTTAGATGTCCACAGGAAGGCGTGTGCTTTGGAAGGAATGATTTATTACAGCACGTACACCCAAGCAGAAAAACAGGAGCTTAACATGCACCTGACTGTGATGCTCTGGAGCACACCAGGCTTTCCTTCCTGACAGAAATACGTCCTTCACAAAGCACAGTCAGGGTAAGGAGACTCTGCCAACGTTGTTTGACTTCTTTCTTGAATTTGCCAATCTACATTTCTCTAGTACAGAAAAATATAAATAGCAGAATTGGATTTCTGCATTCCTTGTTCAGACAAATATAGTAATAATAGTCAACAGTTATAAGATTACAGGGATTGAATTATGACAATTTAAAAGAGCCATAGCATTAACTTGAGGAGCTTTTATGGAATCCTGCATGTCAGCGGTCCGTAAACAGTATCTGGAAAGCCCAGTTGTTCCTGTAGGCATGACAGTGCACGTAGACAGGAGAGAATGCTGCTAATTCGCTCATGACCACATCAAACTTCTGTCAGAAATACTAAAACCACCTTCAAATGGCAACCCGATGGAAATGTAACAGCACATTTTTCAGGAAGTCTATCCCTGTCTGCAGACACAAAGATAACTAGACTGACGCTACATGAAACATTTGTTCTCATAGCGTACTGTAGCAGTTGCAGGCACAAGCTTCTTCCAGTGTTCAGGAATATCAAGTTTTTACTGAAAACCAGGTACTTTCCAAAGTGACGCTGTAACAGGATCTCGTTACCTCCACAGCTGTGTCAGTACCATTGTTGGAGGTGGTGTAAACTGAAGTGAAATGATACAAAATAAAAATATCTTTTTTTTTCTTTACATGTTGTTTTTAACCCGCTTCATTTCACTGATCTTAGTCTACTACATGACCCCAAACCAGGTGAGACAGTATAACAGAATTAGTGGTGAATAACAAGATCCTCACTTTTCCCTGGAACTCCTGACTCTGGGGAGTGGCACAGCATGGCTAAGCAGGACTGCTAACTCTTTGCCTTGCCCTCTGATGAGGTTCACATACTTGAAATATTATCCCTCAGGAGCAGCATGAAACCAGGTAGATTGTAACTCTCTCAGTACAACTACGTGCCAAGAGATTACCAATGGAGAAATACGTCATTTCTGCTGCTGCTCCTATGCTGCCACTGGGAGGCAAAAGCCCTACGAGAGTGAGGAGACAGGAAGAGAAGTTTCAGTGAAAAAAGGTGCTAACATTGACTTTCTCTTGCTGAGCACTCTGCATATTTGCATGCATTGTATATTACAGATATATAGAGCAACACTATTCTGAGTTAGGAAGAAGATTGTCAAACTCACTTTAATGATATTAATGCACCTGTTCAAAGGTGCTCTCCCATCTACTATTTTTTCCTATACATACATGGTTTAAGGATTACCTGCCCCAGCCAATCATTTCCATCTTTTTCTTCTCTCACCCTCACTCACCACTAATTCTGTTATACTGTCTCACCTGTTTTGGGGTCACGTAATAGACTAAGATCAGTGAAATAAAGCATGTAAAAGACAACTTGGAAAGAAAGAGATATTATTATTTTGTATCATTTCACTTCAGTTTACACCACCTCCAACAATGGTACTGACAGAGCTGTGGAGGTAACAAGATCCTGACTATGATATTCTTTGTGAGCATTGAATTGGAAAGCCAGAGGTGTTCAGATGGGAGTGCCTGACAATGGTACTGACAGAGCTGTGGAGGTAACAAGATCCTGACTATGATATTCTTTGTGAGCATTGAATTGGAAAGCCAGAGGTGTTCAGATGGGAGTGCCTGACAATGGTACTGACAGAGCTGTGGAGGTAACAAGATCCTGACTATGATATTCTTTGTGAGCATTGAATTGGAAAGCCAGAGGTGTTCAGATGGGAGTGCCTGACCTTTGAAGACATTTCAGAGCACAGGACAACATCAGTAGATGAAAGGTACCTTAAAAAGATGAACTAGTGCTTATGGCAGAGAAAGTCAGTGAGGTCTTTTTCTCTCCTTTTTTCTTTCCTCTATTTTTGACAAATTTAATTCCTAAGCAGCCACTTTTCCGGAAGGTACATGGAAACAGAAAGCTAAATAAATGCTCTGATAAAAAAATTACCTGAAGCTGCAGTCATAAAAGTTGCACATGGGAACAGTAACACACCATGGCTATGCTGGGATTTAGATGCTGATTTTGGTCTACACAGAGTCTGGAATGGCATGCTTATATGATAGAAGGCATTATCATTATTGATATTCTTGTCTTGCTTGAATACAATCTTGTGATTTTGCTGCTGTTGCTGCTGTTGTTTATGTGAAAAACAAAAAAGGCAAAATATCTATAAGCCCCTTTCAGGCTTCTGGGTCCTGTTCCTTAAAATATTAATTCCTTCAGACTCCTTCTTCACCTAAAAATAGCTAATTCCCCCAAATCACTCACAAATATCCTTCACAGAAGTAAGTGGAAAAAACAGAGAGGATCCAGGAAGCTGTTGCACCCGCATGGGTAAAAAGAAGTATATGGTAGACACTGCAGATGATAGTCAATTCTCACAGCAATTTCACAGCATAAATGGTTCTTTTCATGGTGTCTGTTGCAATTTATATTCTCAGCAGCATTCTATCAGTTAGCGATATACTTATTTCTGTGTATTGGATGAAAGAGAAGATGACAGGAACTGTCTAGCATTCAGAGTTGCAAAGATGAGCTTGTTGTTTGATCATTGCATGATTTGCCTAGCACTGATACTGTGAGCAAACCCTTGCAGCCATGTTTACTCATGCAAAATGACTATATTGCTACTGTTAGCACCTTAAAACTATCTGGTGAAGATCACCAGATAGAATAGCAACAGTCATAAAGTTTAATTGTCCTTAGTATTAATAATGCTTCATCACCGATGATAATTGTTTATTTTCACAAACAAATATGATTTTATAAATAAAATACAGTGTTTAGCAGAATGAATAACATAAAGAACTTCATTTCTCCCACTAAGAAAAAAAACATTATGTTATGTAACACCAAAAAAAAGTTATCGTGGGCAAGAAGCAAATACGAAGCATGTGGCAGTGCTTTTAACTCAAATAAGCTCCATCCAGCACTCTAATAAGCTTCTGAACTAGATATATAAAGGTTTTTGTAAAATGAAGCTGGAAATATCAAGCAGTTCCAATGCTTTACTTCAACATCCAACAATGTTTTGAAAAATACTAAGAAAGTTGTGGACCAAGAGAAGTGATAGACAATGAGGAAGAGTCAAACAACCTTTTATGAAGCTCAAAGACACACAGTTTTTCTTCTGCAATCTCATCCCTGTGCAGAGCTCCAGCGACTTCACTGAGCGATATTTAGTAGAGGGTTCTGCCTTTATGGTTTGGGTTGACCTTCAGCACAAACAAAGGTTTAGAATTTCTTGTGAAGCTTATTTTCTCAATATTGGTTCTCCTATCCTATGTCATTCTTCATACTCTTTGATTTGTGTAATAAAGGCACAAGCAGAAGGGCAGAAGATGATAGTTTTTTAAAAAAATATTGCACATAACAAAAGTTTTAAAAAAACTGGCCAGCAGAATCTTTTGAGATCCTACTTGCAACGGTGGGAGCAAACAAACACATTAGCTGACACCTGATTAGTGGGAATGTATGTGTGATTCTTGATGGTAGCAGGGGACTAGACTTGATGACCCAAGAGGTTGGTCCACACTTGTCATTACTACACACATTTATTAGACATTATTCTGTAAAGACTCAAGTTTGTATGCACAAATATAGCTTCACAGGACTCCGCAATACGGGGTAAATGCAATACTTTGAGATATCACACGGTGAATACTGCTGATGGCAGCAGTCAAACAGTCTAAACACATTTTAGTTCCCTTTTCCCCCACCACTTCTTGCCTAATATCCTGAGGAGAGCAGTTTTCTCTACTGATCATGATAATGAAACCCACAAGCAGCATTCTTATGCAAACCCTTGCTGAGAAGCAGAACTCCTCTTAGCGAACAGACCAGGCTCTTAAGGTGACAAACCCGTGGATCATCTCATTGAAGGAGCCAGGTTTTTTGCCTGTATCAAAATATTGGAGAGCTGAATCCAGGTAAATTGCTGTACCTGTTTGTCTTAGAAATAAATGTGCAAATTTCCAGAAGAAATAGAGCAAGTACAAGGTATTATATATAACCTCATATAACTGGAAATTTTTATTGTAAATTTTACTTACAATTAGTTGTGAGGCTGAAAAGATGCCAAGCTGATGAAATGAACTTTTCTCTCTCAAAGTTTTGTGTTTTGTTCCCTGAAATTTTACTAAGAGTAGTCCTAGTTTAAGTGACTTTTGCATTTGAAGAGTAACAGAAATGGTATCACTTAAAGGTAATTATTTTCTAGTAATTCCTTTTGCATTATTTGTGGCTGGTTGGTTTGTGGGTGGGGTATTTTTTAGTATACCATACTCTGGATTGCGATATCAGTGTATATATTTTGTTTGTATTGGATCATGGAAATTTTTTTTTTCAGAGGTGAGTCAGAACAGTACTCAGCGGCTTAAAACTGCACAAAATTTCCTTTAAAATCATAATAGGACCTTGAAATTCTAGAAATAAGGGTAGGAACTTTTCAGTGGCAGGAACCCAAGTTTTTCTTCCTTGAGACCTGGAGATGTTACATTAGCTTTAGTGGAATAATCACAGTCAAATCAAAGACATTCATAAGGCATTCACTAGGCATTCACTGTATACAATACATATAAATAGGATTCTGAGTGAAGAGGGATCTGTCTGCTTCATTTCTGGGCAGACTCACTAGAACATTTACATTATTCTGAAAGCTGTTGATTAGCATATGACAAATATAATTTTAAAAGCCAAAATTAAGTATCATGAAACTCTGTGCTTATACAAAGCCATGTTAAAAAAAAAAAACCTTAATCCTTTTTCAGAAAGGGATATTAGTTAGTCTGTTTTTATTGGATAGAAGTTCTTGGTGAAAAACTGAAGCTGCCAGGCTCCTGTTAGTGAAGGCTGAGTTGCCAATGTTTGGCAGTTTTTCTGATTTTGATGTTGACAGGTTCCAAAAAGAAGAAAGAAAGTAAAAGTGAAAATTTTTGTTGAACTTATCAGGACATAGGATGAAGAAATGACCATGCATGGGTAGATGCTTTGTCCTCATGCATAGGCTGTGACAACAATAGTTTGGGCCAAGCTGGGATGTCACCTGGCTGTTATGGTCAAGCCATATGCCTTCACTAGTCCTGGTCTCAAACTGACCTGGAGTGGATGAACTATGTTGTCCTCTCATGTTCCTGCAATGTGATGTAGTTGGTCTTATGATTAGGTAAAAGATGAGAAAAAGTGACAAGAGAGGCATAACAAAGGTGTAGAGGAAAGATACAGAATACAGTGTGAACAGGCTGGAGCAGTCTTGTCTAATTTTGACAGCTGCATGTCCTCATGAGTGTGCTGGTTTCATCTTGCTGGTGTTAGAGGGACGTTTGCAACGATGCTCTCAGGATAACATAGAGGCTGTCAGCCTCTCACCAGGGAATCCCTTAGACTTCTGTCTATCTTCTCCATCCTAGAGATCTGCCTTTCAAAAAAAACCCCAGAGAGCAGAATAGCCTGCCTTTTCATTATTTAGTATCTGCTGAGGGCTCATTTCTCTTGTATACCAATCATTGTATTAGCAATTCTTTTTGTTTGGGCAGATGCTGTCTTTCTGCCTTCTTTTCCTACTTCTGCTGCCTACATTCATAGGTACAGAATCTTGCAACGTCTTAAATCTACTTTACAAATGCTGCACACACTGTTAGAGGGAGTCTTCTTTAACTAGTAATTATAACTAGCCTCAAGGAGAAGAAAAGCAACTTGGAAATGATTTATCTCGTCTGGAAACAACAAAGTTGCATAATGATAATTCTGAAGTCTGTCTGGGAAAGGAAATAGCCAAGCATTAATTTATCATGAATTCAGAATGGCACTAGCATCTTGTGCAAGCAGCTAAACTCCCTCAAATCCATCAACTTTAGTGGAAGTTAAATCAGGCCTTTTTGTTGCCAAATAATTTTCAGATCTCTATTTTTCTATAACTTTCATGTGTCATTTTCCTTGCCTTTTCTGTGCAGTTCCTTATTCCTTACATCCTGTCCGTGGGCTAGAGCTCAATTCCCTTAGTGGTTACCAGCTTCTGTGGTTATTTCAGTCACAGAATTCATGAGTATACACATTTTCTTTCTTAAAAGGATATCTTTCTACTCTGTATTTCATTACTTTCTAGCAAACACATTAATATCTGATTCTGATAAAAGATTATGAGTTTTTAAAAGGTCTATTTAGACCCTATCACTTGGGATTAGAAAGACAAAGGTTACAGGTCAAAAGTGAAAAGATGGGCTTTTTCCCTTTATAAATCAGATCTGCATGTATTTTGAAGAATTGCACAATTCCTTGTACAGTCAACAGTTACATATGTTTCATTTTCTTAATTAAGGACCGTATACACACACATCTGGATATTCCTTTCATTGATCCAGTGTTGCTGTTTGAAGAAAGAGCAAACACAAGGGGAAGTTGAAGTGACATGAGCTTTTGGCTTCACCAGTGCGAGGCTGGGGAATCACTGCATTTACAAATCTCCTTGATTAATCTACGTCATAGGAACTAAAAGCTGGTTTTTGAACTAAAAGAGGGGAGAAGTAGACCAGATCTAAGGAAGAAATTTTTCACAATCAGGATGGTAAAACACTGGCACAGGTTGCCCACAGAGGTGGCAGATGCCCCAACCCTGGAAACATTCAAGGTCAGGTTGGATGGGGCTCTGAGCAACCTGATCTAGTTGAAGATGTCCCTGCTCATTGCACAGGCGTTGGACTAGATGGCCTTTAGAGGTGCCTTCCAACCCAAGTTATTCTCTGATTCTATTGCTCTAGATTTGAGCAAGCACATTTGAATAATGCAACCACCTTGTATCAAGCAAATGTTACTGTGTACCTCATGTGCTGCTTCCACTTCAGATCAGAAGCTGAAAAGCCAAAATATTTTGCACTGAGCTTGCCAATAGAGTGCAAAGAGAAACTTCACAAAATAATCCAAGTACTTCTTGCATGACACTCCTCTGTCTCACAGGCAATTTGCACTTTAGAGAGGAAGGGTAGGGTGAACTCAATCTCACTTCAGAATCTGTTCAAGTTCCCATTTCATGATTTAAAACCGATTGTATGTGCTAATGGAATAGGTAGCTGCTGTTATTTCTGGGAAGGGAAAACACAGAAACTGCAAGGATTACTCTATGAGCAGAGCCACAAATAAAAGGTTCTCTCTTTCTCCCAGTTCTTCATCTGTCTACCTGGCCAGTCAGGTTGTGCATTAGAATCCACAACATGGCTTCTTGTATAATGTAGCTTATGAAAACAGGAACTGGTGACGCACATTAAAGAGAAGCAGAAAGATTTCAGAGTTTCTTACTCTCTTCTGATTCTTATCCTTTACCACTTTACTACTCACTTAACCTTTACCACTTACTACTCACCATAAGTAAATGAGAGAGGCTGCATTGCTAATTGTAAACCCTTCCACATGCCCAGGAGCTTTTTACTCTTGAAGAGCTTGTAAATCTGCATGACTAGAGCAAGGTTTGTTCACAATATTGGGAAGAAATTTCCTAAAAGAAATCCATTGACCATCCTAAAAAGGCAGTAGTGAATGGTTCAGTGCATTTGAAACCATATATGAGTATAATTGATCTTGCTATTGCAAAGACGTAGAAAACTTCTCAGCAAATGTATATCATAACAAGAAAAGTTTCTTCAAAGACACACTTCCAGCTTCCACAAGGTCTACATGCTGAATGCCTCTTGTCTAGAACATTCACATTACACTTGTTTTCTTAAATTTGATGTGGAAGAGGTAGCAGTAGAATCCATTTATTGCTGTAACTTGCAAAAGAAATGAGCTGCTGAGTTGGCCAAGCAGCCGATCAGATTGTAATTTAAAAATTCTGAAGACTTCAGACACTGAGGTAAAGTTATGGTATCTCCGATACCATATGGTTTAGATTTTGCTACAGAAGTTAAAAAAAACCCATGCACTAGTACAAAGTCAAAAGAGATCAGAGACAAAAGGCTTTTTTATTCTCTCTGGCATTGCAAGTAGCTTAACTTTCTGTTTAAGTGGGTAAAATCAGTGCATTGTGAGGTATTGCGGGAGAAATCTTGAATGATTAGTGATACATATGCATATCTCTGCAGTGTAATTGTGTGTGTGTGTGAGTGCATATACATCAAGCAGCAGTAGATGGCTTAAACCTGATAATCTCCATAGTAAATATGTACTTCCTCCCTTCCTTATATGTACAAAAGAGATAACAATATGGTGCTCTGGGGATAAGTTTCATATATGTCTATCTTGTTTTGGCTGCATTTATTGTAAGTAACTTTGTAGTATAATAGAAACAGTTTGGAAAGACTGAATTTCTTGGTGATACTGAAAGACTGGAAAGTTAAATTTAAGTTGCAGAAGTCACAGGTAAAACTATTCCAACATAACAGGCAATCCATGTAATGTGATATAATTAAATGGAAGGCAAAAGGAGCAAAACCCCAATTTAGAAGCTCTTGTTAAGGAAGTAAAAAAAATTACTGAACACCCACTAAACTGTACTGAGTTCAGAGTACACAACTCCTTCTTCAACCTCTTCCTAAATTTTTTTTTAGACCCCTTTTATTGTGCTTTGTAGTGATACTCCTTTTTTTCCAAACAAATGATTCAGAGCCCTTCCTAGTTATAACATCCCTGCTTTATACCATCAACCTTATATTTTAACTTCTCCACACAAACCAGATCCCACTTCAACAAGTTGTGAATCAGATACGACAGCATACGTGCCGTAGCTGCACCCCTGCTGCCACTGTTGGCTGGGAGAAGACTCCTTGCTATGGAGGGCTCCTGGAACCCAAAAGTGGCTCCAGCCCAGCACAGTGGGACCAGCTCACTCCCCTTTGCCCCAATCCTTTACTGTGCTGTGTTTTAATTGTACTGAATTCAAATGTGTTGAGCTTTTGCTCTCAGTTCAGATTAAAGACTGGTCCTGAAAGGTATTGAATAGGGTTGACCAATTAAAACATTTTCGAATGATTCTGGGTTTTATCCACTTGGAATTGTTCAACTTCCACCCCCTCTCCAAGAAGCTGAGTATCTTTCCAGTATCTGTGTGTATTAATTGTCATTTCTTCCTATTTTACTGCACGTATTTTCATTTTCCATCCACACATGCATAGTTTTTTCAGATACAAAATATAGAAGAGAAACAAGGACAAAGCAAGGCAGGGAGGGGAGCAGCAGGGAAGAAGATTGCTCAGAAGGGAAAGAAAAATTGACACATACACCCCAAACCAGAAGAATTATTGTTTTCACAAAGAAACTTGCAGTTCTCCAAAGTGTTGGCAGGAATAACACTAGTCTGGTACATAATCCAGTTTCTGGTACAGTCTATACTTCTCAACACAGGGCACTCATATTTTTTATGGATACATTAATTTTAAAGTAGTATGTATTTTCCTATATTTATTAGGTGTTCAGTTCCCAATTCCAGAAATAAACAATTATAGTATGCCCAAAAGGAGCGGCATGACCACTCTCTAAAGGCAGTACCTGCACTGAAAATTTTAAAAGATTGTATAACTAAAGCAAGGATATAACAAAATGCTCAGCTTCTCTAACCCTACAGGAAGATGTGCTACAATATCTCCACAGCCAATCAGCAGTACTACAAGCCTCAGACCAGGAAACTCTTTAAAGTACAGTATGTGTGAACATTGCAACAGGGACTTTCTCATTGCTACTCTTTCTTTTTCTCTTTATGCTTACAGGATGGCAAGGCAAATGTGAAGTCACTCATGGCGAAATTTAACACAGGTAACAGCCCCACAGAGGATGTTTCTGGTAACAGTCGACCCTTCAAAGTCCCAGGACAACCTATCCATACGGGATTACAGACAAGAAAAGCAGCACTTGAGAAATTTGCAAGTCAAGGAAATACAACTTCTCCTTCAGGACCCAGTACCTTTCACAAAGCTGTTCATCCTAAGCCTCCTCTGGGAGTCAAGCCTTCAAGTGATGATAAAACAAAGGATCCAAAACCCCCATATTTGAAACCAGTGGCACAAAGGTTTGGGGTTCAGCTTCAGGCAACAAACAGAGAAAATGATGGAAAAGCTGGATGCACTAAACCATCCACCAAAACCAGTGACTTGGCAAAAGAAGAGCCAAAACCTCGGTATCCAAAACCTGCAGGGAATAAGTTCCTTAACTCTGCTCCTCATGAAAAAGAAAAAAATACTCTGGGAACAAAGCCAAATTCAAATTTTGCACCACAGAAGGGTGAAGCAAAACCAGCATTTTCAAAAGTAACTGGAGTTAAGGAAAAGTTCATGTCTGCAACACAAGAAAATGAGCCCAAGCTTCCTTTCTCTAAACCACCTCTTGCACAGAAACCTTCTCTAAACCATGAGGTCTCCCACAGCCAAGACGCTTCTAATAAAACTATCTTTCTGCAAAAAGGACTATCAGGCCCTAGACCAAATATACACTCATTTAAAGCAGCAAAGGAAATGGATGAAAATAGTAACTGTGCTACAGAAGCTGCAGGTAGTCCTTTTTCTAACGTGGCTCTGAAGCCTACTGGCCACTGGTCCAGCCTATCTCAAGGCACCCCCAAAAATGTGGAGGAAAAGGCTGAAGAAAAGGGAGTAAGTGTTGCCAAGAATATCTTTCTCAACAAAACCATCCAGGAAGAATCAGGTTCTTCTTCTGCTAAGTTCTGTAAGACAAACACAGCGCTTGCTGCAGGAAGGCCATCAGGTGGATCACAAGAGAAAGAGGATGGGGACAGGAGCTCAGGAACCCCCAAGCAGAAAGCCTTGCCCTCACTGTTCAAGCTGGGCCAGCCCCCGCAGAAGCCCAGCAGACCCCCCAACGTGGACCTGGAAAGGTTCCGGAAAAAAAAAAGTGAGTCCTCTCTGTTCTTGTTTTCTTGGGTATTGGCTTTTTATGCAATTAGTGCCCAGTTCATTTCAGATGGAATCACCGTTTCTGTTCAGAAATAACACAACACCTGTGCATCAGACAACCCATTAAAACTTTAACCTATGCTTGTATCTCTTCTGTACAGGACAGAAATTAAAATTATACTCCTTCCCTCAGCAGTAAAGGGATGCTTTCTGTATTGGGTTTATTTGTTTTTCAAAACTACTTAGATGTAGTTATAACTTGTGTCAGGGAGTTTAAGTATTTTTCTCAACAGACATTTAAGTCCTGACTTCTTATAAATGAGATGTTGATATTGTGTGTCTTGTTCTCGACAGTAACTTCCTGGGCACAGCTTGAGGGCCACCGAAATGATATACTACAACCTTTAGTGACCACACTTTTTTTTTTACCTTTTTCTTTTTTTGCCTTTCACAATGACTAATCACAGCATGATCCTGTAAGTTGCTGTATTTTAAAGTTTGTTTTGAAAGTTGAACATTTGCAAAATTACAGAATCAATTGTTCCCACGTGTAGCTGCATCTATTTTATACCCAGATCTGAATCCAGACTCCAAAAGCTTCTCCTGGACTTAGTTAACTTTTCTGTTAAGTTTGCATGTCTTCAGTAATGTGGCAGTTAGTAGCACCTGAATCTCTGCCTTACTACTTTTGTGAAGAACCAAGCCTCTGAACTTTCTGGTGGTTGCAATCCAGGCATCAATATTAAGGCTTGTCACTAGGTTTCTGTAAAATTTGAGATGGTCTTCTGTGTGATGAGAACTGCTGCAAATACATTTCAAATATCTGGGAGGACACAAATCCCTTTAGAAAAAAGAAATTGCTGTGACTCCACTCCCACAAAGAGTTCTGTTTCAACAGGTTCCTTTCATTGCATAAGACAAGTTGCAACAATGATATAAGCTGTTTCTGAGGCACTCAAAATACTTGAAAATCTCATGTAAAATTGTACCGTCGTAAAGTTAGACCCACGTATCCACTGTCACCTCCTTGAAGGGGAGATCAGTTTTGCAGAGGTTCTGGATGTCCTTAATCCTCCCTTAAATCACTTGTATTTCAAACTTTTGGGTTAACATTTTCCTCCAAAGCTTTTAGGCACTCTTTGGCAATCTTAAAAAGTTAAAATCAGCCACTCAGTTGGAATGGGTGATGACAATTGTCACATTTCTTTTACAAGTTTTATAGTAGCTGAAGGAGACCTTCTCTTTTTTTTTATACCACCAGGTGCTAGGATCTATGATTGCATAAGAAATTATGATCACATTTTAAAATCAAATTTTGAAGTTGTATGAGTCCAGAGGAGATCTGTTGTTGATCTTGGTGCATGACAGAAACAAGGACAGAAATAAAAAATTACTATTGTGTGTTAAATTTTTGTTTGGTTGGGGGTTTTTTGTTTTGTTTTGTTTTTTTAATCTTAATGCACTGCTGTCTGCATTGAGCTCTAGAAGCAAGGAATATATTCAATCTTCACATATATTTTTTCAGCTAAAAATTATTTTAACCAGTTATGTCCTGCAACTATTATGTCAGGTGATACACACAGATAAGTAATTTTGGAAAATGAGGGGCATTTCACCTACATTAGTCCTCCTTATCCATCTGTCTTCGATATAATAAAACAGATCAAAATTAGACTCTTAAATTTTCAGCGTAGTCAGTGAGAAATCAGAGCATTAGATGCCTAATGTAGCTGACGATAGATGCTCTGAATAACTCCACACTGTGCCTGTGCATCGGGTACCTTTGTGTAATTTAATTGACATAAAATTTGTCTTTTTGTCTTCTGTATTTAGAATACAGTATGGTTTGTGCTTCAGCAGTTCTGAATGCACATAAGACTGGTCTTCCTGAGACGGAAAACATTCAAAGGGTTTATGACTGGATGAAATAGCTCACAGCTGACTTTAAAGACAAAAAACCACACTAAAAACAGGGAGTGTGCATGCAATATATTCTAGTATTTTTAATTCCACTCAAAAATTAGGAGCGTATCAGTAACATAAAATGTACCTTCTTGTCAGCTGCTACATTCTGATTTTCCTGTGTTACCCTACAGTTATGGAAATGTTCTCACAAATCCATGATCAGGGCCAAGTTCTCAAATGGTGTAAATTTGTGTTTCTCTTTAAAAGAAATATGCCAATGTACAACAGTCTGAGCACTGACAAAGCCCCTTCTCCATGTTCAGCATGACTGGCTTTACTCGAGTGCCCAGAGCGGTCTCAAAATGGAAAGGCAGCACTTTCAGCAAATGACACCAGCAAATGCTTTGATTAAACAAAAACAAAAAAAAAGCTTTGCTAGCTAGAACTTTGAGAAGTCCTGATGAAGGCTGGAAACACACAAACCTGCAATTAATTTTTTTTTAGTTTATTTTTAAGTAATTAATGGAGGAATTATTTTATTTGCTTGTTTGTTCTTCATTCAATTTTTTTTTCTGGTTCTCATGCAGTTTTGGACACAAAACATTTTTTCCTAAATATTGGAATATTTATCCTATGCATTTAAAATTAATACTGTGAACAGGGCTGTAAGGATAATACCAGAACTTTTTCTAGAAAGAGGATCTCCATTTGTCACTAACCAGCACTAGTGCAGCCACCAGCCTGGATGAGTCACACTGGGAACATGAGCTAAGGATGGAGCTGCCCAGTGTGGTGGCACAGGTTGTTCTCCAATCATGTAGGAAAATACACATCCAACTAAGTAGAACTGAAGGGTCAGACCTGGTCTTCTCTGCTTCATAGTCTTTGGGTCAGGGCAAGACTGAACGATTTAGAAACCAAATCAATGAAGCTGTTCATAGTGGCTCTGAACTTCATCCTTCCCCTGTAGAGCTGGCATGTAGACCTGGATGTTCTGTTTGACTTTAATTAATGTAGCTCATTTCTGTGTGGCCAGAACTCTCCGTAGAACATTTCTGGTGGAAAGACCACGTGGTCTAGAGTGAATCCTAAATAAACTCATTTTTAGCTCAACAAAGTTATTCATCGCTGCTGGGTTTCTTGGAATGTTAAACTCAAATGACAAAACCTACCTGCTCTGCAAAGGCAGTTAAACTGAATTGTGAATTGTGGGTTGTTGGGGTTTTTTTTAACTGTAATTTCAAGAATCAAAGTCATGTCAGGAAGATGCCACCCACATAGCACAAATTCTTCCTGCTCATTACTTTGTCCTGATAAATCGCAGCTTGCCATAGTTGCTTAATTTGCTGTTGTGATTCAGGTGCTAAGTAAAAAGAAGAACAAGCAAATGGAAATGGTTTTCCAATCCAGCAAAGCTTTCTGAGATCTAACCTTTGGGAATGTTTTGATCTGTACTAGGGCAAAAGTTAGGTTTTGTGTTGTCCTTTGAGAATAGAAAAGCTCCACACATGGCGGTTGTTATACTTGTGTTAGGGGCATGTGTCTGTCATGCAGAAAACTTTGTGTTGCCTGATTTAAACGAGGCATTTGAACTCGGCTTTCTCAGAAGTCTCAGTTCACCCCTTTTTCTTTGGTTGTTGTCCTTTTTCATGAAAGCTGCTTTAATGTTTTTTCTTAATGAAGTATTCAGTGGGTATGATATAACTTTAAACATTAGAGGCTGAAGGACGTACCATAGATGCAGCAGTCTCAGTCATGTGTGGGAGAAGGATTTAAACTGGCCACCATGCCTGCACGAATACTAAGGCATGCTGGTTTGGTGTTGGCCTTACTTAGGATTAGAAATTTTCACTGAAAAACTTTTCTTGATAAAAATTCTGTAGACACAAGTGTCTTGCTGAGGAAAGTATGACTCCTGATGCATTACTATTTTCCATTGAAGGCAGGCTTTAGGAAATTCCTGTCTGGGCCTGTGAATACATGGCATTCTGGTAAATTCCCGTGTTATATCCCATTACAGCGATTTTCCCTGAGAAGAGATCGTGTTTACATCAGCTCAAAATCAATGAGATTATGTGCTTTCTGGAATCAGAAAATAATACTAACAATACTGTTTTATAATAAACACCCAAAGTGCAAATTGGCTTTGTTAGAAAAAAAAAAAGAGAAGCAAAGTCATTTTGCTGACAGTTTTCCATGTGAGGCCACAACCGTACCATTGCTTTCAGAGGAAAACTGCACCTGGGCTGACATCAGTGGGATCGTGTGTGTAGAGACGGCCACCCACGTAAAGTCAGTTGAAGGCTCAGAGGCCCTAGCACTCTAAACACCTCTGAACATCTCATGAACAACCAACACTGGGGCTTCATCTAGGGAAAATATTTTGAGCTGTACTGGGAGAAACAAAGGAAACTGCACTGAATCTAGAAGAAAAGAAGCTATGTAAGAAAACTACCACGATTTATAATTTGGGTTATGGCTGTGTCTGCAGTCCTTGTTGAGGTTCTGTTCTGCAATGTACCCACATATTGAAACAGGTATTTGAGCTGGGTAAGACAACCAGAGAGAGAGGAGAAGTTAAAATTTGAGGTGCATTGTCAAAGTTATCACAACACTCTCTAGGAAAAGTGATTAACAATCAAGTGCCCCTCCTGAGGACAGTAAATGTCTTACCTGTCCTTGCAAAGCCCCTTAGAACCAGTCAGTTGTTTTTCTTACTTGATGGCAAGATGAAACAGCAGCTTCCAAAGTTATAAAGAACAGGGGATTTTTTTATCACAGGATGTCACGGCTGTTTACTGCAGAATCTGGACTTAAAAGGTCAATGTAGGTTTTCTTTTTTTACCTCAGTGCTAGATTGGATAAAGTTATGCAACATATCAGTATTAGGGTGTAAGGGGATAGAAAGAATTGTAACTTGAGCCAAATCATCTGTTTCTATGACAGATGAAACTAAAAATAGCTGATGATATCAAACAACACTGTTTAGGGTGGCGTGGGGGTAGCTGTGTGTAATTGTGTTCTGCTTCTGTTTGCACAGGTGAACTATAGCATGCCATAAAACCCTGTACAGATCAAGGAATTGTCAAAAAAATAATTTCAGAATAGCATGATAATTAGGTGCAACATAATGCCTGGATTCTGCTATACATAGCTAATATGTTGAATTTTAACCAATATAAAAAAAATGTACTGAAGTGAGACTATTTGTGGGAATCTGAAGACCTTCAAGGCTTTTTACCTTGTCTTTTATTAGATTTCATGATGGTGATCTCTGTTATTATTGGTCCCCCATATATTTACCTGAAAACTATGGAGGTGAAGTTGAAATTACGATCACACAGATCTGCCACGAACTTGATTTTGCTGTAGCGGCTTGAAAGCAACTACAAAATCTGGATGAGTGGAAATGAATGTGAAAGCTCTTCAGCTTTCCTCTAAGGATATTCCCCTCTCTCCTTCTCTGAAAGTGAGAGAACTCAAACAATTTGTCTTTCAGCAGCACTGTATTGAAATGTATTACACCTCTGAGAAACAGGAAAATGAATTTTTGAAGTCGCTAGAACTGAAGAACAATGCTCAGCTGAAACACAAAGTTGTGCATTTATCATGAAAATCAGACTGCAGTGTATGAAATCCTATACATAGAATCATAGAATTATTAAGGTTGGAAAAGACCTCCAAGATTATCAAGTCCAAAAGACATCACCTGTGTGGGTCTGACCCCAAAGGTGTTGTCTCACTCATGGGATTGGTATAATATCAGTTTCAAAAAAGAGGTTTGAATTCCTTTATAATTGCAATTTTATTTCTTTGGCCATCTTTCAATGGTTCAACCTGTAAGTTCCAAGGGACCAGTTGAATTAAATTGCCCTCCGCCTTTTTGCTTTCTCCAGCTATAATTTCATTCTCCAGCTATAATTACCTGCACCATAATTATAGCATATGTATGTAAAACTACATTTTTT
>NW_010519612.1:27201-39483 GCF_000687285.1 Phaethon lepturus
TGGACACATGCTTTCAGTCTGCTTCAGTCAGAGAGAAAAATTTTCAGATTTTTTATAGAGCCTCCACAGCAAAGAAAATTAATTCTATGGAGGAAACCCAGCTACAATGAAGTTTTTAAAGCATTACCTTTAACTAGTCAAGGATTTCCATATAATTCTGCTAAAATATGTGGACAAGACTACAAATTCAACTGCTAGTATGGTTTACAGCACTGAAAAAGATAAATCACTGCAATTTAAAAATTAATGCAACCAACCTGATAGCAATATGAATGAGACAAGCAATTTATCTCCCTAAGGAAACAGATAAATCTAATCCAAGTTATAGATAAAGTAAGTCTTGAGGAAAACCAACATTTAGTATTTCCTTGCAGAAGATTGTTCCGGGTACAACCTGCTGGTTTTGTGCGTTAGGAAGCGAAAGTACACAAAAAAATTGCAAATCAGTATTTAAACTCATTGCCCTTGATTATCTCCTTAGCTACAACATTTTGCAATATTAATGTATATTTTTAGTTAAAAAGGAATAAAATGTATCCCTCAATAAACCACCAGAGGCCAGTTCTCAGTTGTGAATAGTCATATCTTCTGCAATTGGCACGTTCATAGGCCTTTAAGGCCATTAAGGCCTTTGAAGCAGTCCCCCAATAACATCCTTCTCTAAATTAGAGAGACATGGATTTGATGGGTGGACTGTTTGGTGGATGAGGTATTAGTTGGATGGTCACATCTAGAGGGTAGTGGTCAATGGTTCAATGTCCAGATGGAGATCGGTGACAAGCAGTGTCCCTCACGGGTCCGTACTGGGACCTGTACTCTTTCATATCTTCATCGATGACATAGACAATGGGATCGAGTGCACCCTCAGCAAGTTTGCAGGTGATACCAAGCTGAGTGGTGCTGTTGATATGCCTGTGGGATGGGATGCCATCCAGAGGGACCCGGACAAGCTCAAGGAATGGGCCCATGTGAATCTCTTGAGGTTCAACAAGGCCAAGTGCAGGGTCCTGCACCTGGGTCGGGGCAACCGCTATCAATACAGGCTGGATGATGAATGGATTGAGAGCAGCCCTGCCCAGAAGGACTTGGGGGTACTGGTGGATGAAAAGCTGGACATGAGCCGGCAATGTGCGCTCACAGCCCAGAAAGCCAACCATATCACAGAATCACAGAATCACTAAGTTAGAAAGGACCTTCAAGATCATCAAGTCCAACCATTAATCCAGCGCCACCATGTTCCCTAAACCATGTCTTGAAGTGCCACATCCACACGTTTTTTTGAACACTTCCAGAGACGGTGACTCCACCACCTCCCTGGGCAGCCTATTCCAATGCCTGACCACCCTCTCAGTGGAGAGGGGGGTCATATCCTGGGCTGCATCCAAAGCAGCGTGGCCAGCAGGTCGAAGGAGGTGATTCTGCCCCCCTGCTCTACTCTGGTGACACCCCACCTGGAGTCCTGTGTCCATTTCTGGAGTCCTCATCATAGGAAAGACATAGACCTGTTGGAGAGAGTCCAGAGGAGGACCACCAAAATGATGACAGGGCTGGAACACCTCTCCTATGAGAACAGGCTGAGAGAGTTGGGGTTGTTCAGCTTGCAGAAGAGAAGGCTCTGGGGAGACCTTATTTCAGCCTTCTGGTCCTTAAAGGGGGCTTATAAGAAAGATGGGGACAGACTTTTCAGCAGGGCCTGTAGTGATAGGATAAGACATAATGGTTTTAAACTAAAAGAGGGCAGATTTAGACTAGATACAAGAAAGAAATTTTTGATGGTGAAGGTGGTGAAACACTGGCACAAGTTGCCCAGAGAGGTGGTAGATGCCCCAACCATGGAAACACTCAAGGTCATGTTGGATGGGGCTCTGAGAAACCTGATCTAGTTGATTATGTCCCTGCTGATTGCAGGGGGTTGGACTAGATGACCTTGAAAGGACCCTTCCAACCCAAAGATTCTATGATTCTATAGATTTTCCCCTAAATATCTCCATTTTTGTTTCTTAGACCGCCTGTGGCACATTTGTTCCCTTTGAAATGCTCTGATTCTAGTAAAAATAATAGTAAGATATGGGTTGTTTATATCATAGTTTGGAGGCACAGAATTATATTTTTCTCATGTATACAGTTGTTATAGTCTATGTATGAATTCTAGAGCCATTCCTGCAGTTGACTATGCTAAATCCCATTGAGTCAGCTATAATCATTCCTGAGTGGATGCTTTAGAATCGAAGATGCAGAATTTAGGACTCTGAAGATAAACCCCGTGAATGCACCTGCTAATTCTATTCAGTAAGCCTAGATGATCACTTACTAGCAATTCTAAATACATGTTCACATGGATTTTGAATTGTTTTGAGGCCACTTCTTCTTTTGACTTAAAGTATATGCCTAACGTATTCTCTCAGTAAGTCTGGACTTCTGGAAAGGGCTGAATGAAATAGACATGTTATGCTATATTAGACACCAGTTGTCCTGGTTCTAGCCTCCAGGCAGGGTCAGTGCTGGATGGGTTTAATGCAATGTGTTTGGGTTAAACATATGAAAGGAGTTTTTGTGAAGGACTGCTGAGATCACTAGTTAGAAAGGAGAATTTATAAAGAGGAAAAAAAAGACAGCTATGATTTTTATCATGGAAGGTGACATGAAGAAAATCTTTTCATGAATCTTCATCATTTGGTCGCACTACATGGGTCACAAGTCACTCTGCTGTACTTACAAAGCTGCAAGTATTCTGAAACCTGTCCATATCCCAGAAAATAATGTGAATACAAATTATATTAATAATTTTAATTTAGAACTTGATAAGAATTATATGAACTGACTAAAAGTTTCCCATTGTTTAAGTTGATATGTATTTTGCTGAAAATCTACTTTGCAACTAATTGTAACAGTGAAGTGTATCCAGCATATCACGTTACTTTATAGTCAGCTTTATGGTAAAGCTGAGAAAAAAAAATGGGTTTTCCTAGATATGCAGAAATATTGTGGTGATGAAGTTCTGGACATATTGCTGGTACTATTATTGGAGAATGCATCTTGAACCCTGAACGTCTCATGTTTAGCTCAAAAAAAAAAATGCTTTGTACTCTTTACTCATAACTACAAGCATACTTGGCATACACTTCTCATATATTTGAAGTTTGATATGTACTGAAATTTGTTTTTGAACTGGGAGGTATTAATTTCCCTGTACTCTTTAAATAATATTTCCTTAGTGGCTCACAGATGTAAAACCTATGCAGCATGCATAATGTTTGAATTTGAGGCAATATATACAATACTGGAGTGAGTTTTTCAATCCTTTTATTTCCTAGACATTTTTTGGTTCACAGGAAGAAACACTTTAATGAATCTTCATCGCTTGGTTGCATGACGTGGGTAACAACGCACAAGTTAATAAGTTAACTAATTTAGTCATCCAAATAGTTCATTATAGGAAACAGCCACTCATTTCTGAAAGCTTTGTTCTTAGTTATTAAATACTAAATAAATATTAAATATTCAATACTAATAGACACAAACAAAATATTAAGCATTTCATAGTAAAGATGTTAGGAAGCTTTTGAAACAGTATACTAACAATTAATTTTATCCTAAAAGGTTCATTTTACTAATGACGATTTCTGAGGCCATTGGTTTCCACTAGAAACTGAACCCTCCTAAAATGTGTGCATTTGAAACAATGATGTTCCTTGTTTGCAGATCCTGAAGAGAAAATGTACAAAACCCCACTATAAGAATGCAAGCCATTGTTGCATGGCAATTTTTTATGCAACTGATGTTTTATATATCAATATATATATTAATCCTATGATTAATTTTTAACTAGAATTGCATGCTATGTGTGATGTAATTATTTTTCAGATTGAACAATAGGTTTATGAAATTATCAACCCCTTCATCAATATGTTGGTTTTGGAAATGGATAGTCACATTTTAAGTAAATTTGTTTCAGTAAATTTTCTTTCAATTGCTTTTGCATCACTGTACACATTTTCTTTTGCCTTCTCTTTCAAATATAAATGATTTATCAAATATTTTAAACTATTGCTATTTTACATGTCCTCCATCTCAGAATACTTCCAACTGCTCTTCTTTGGTTTTTGCGTATGAAATTATAACATCCAATATAACATTAACTGGCTCAGATTTATAAATATTTCTTATTAAAAAAAGAAGTTGTTCTTAAGGCTTTTTATCAGAAAATTAAAAGTTTCACCTATAGTTCAATTGGGAATTAATTTTGTGTTCCCCTTTAGATAAGGATAGGCTTCTGCATATGATTACATATCTGTAGTTTGAAATCACCTTTCTTATGCCAGTCAGCACTGCCCAGGCAAAGCATTCTGAGTATCTAACCTCATATTTAGTCACCATAAGTCTCAGTGCTGTGAGCTTTTACATACCGAAGCACTTCGGATGAAACCTGTGGGTTTTCTTTTGGGAGTAAGATTACATGCATGTAATATTATTATTTAATTAATATTAAGTTAATATTTTTAATTTTTTCCAGCTGTGAACATTAAATATAGCTTTAGATGCACATTTTCGGGTGTTGTTTATCCTTAATGTGTTTGTTTCTACATTCTCACGTAGAATGGGAAAAGCCCTCCACCAGCTATGTGGTCTGAGACTTAATTCATTATCTCTATGTCATTTTGAGAATATAAGGCATTAAATAGCTTATTACGTGTTATATGAAATACCCTTGAGGTAGTCTGTGCATCTGCTCTGGAAATGAGATTGATGAGAAGTATTGCTTAAAAAAGGACAAATTCTCCATTTGGTCTGATCATGTTTTTCATGATGTATGAGCAACGATCAGCAAAGTAGACTTAAAACGAATGGAGACCTGTATTAGGTCTGCATTTTCCCCTTTTCCCTTTCTCCAAAATTGTCCCCTTTTTTGGAGGTGTACAAAGCTGAAAAAGCAGCTTTACCGTCTAACTGTAAGTCGAATCAGGAGACATGAGGAGAATAAAAGAAAAGAAAATGAAGAAAAGATTGTACCCAGGCATTCCTTAAAGTGGGGTCTGGACGGAAGGAGGGCAATAATCAAAAACTTTCTGTGGTCTTTGTTTTCAAGGTGTGAGCAGTGTCTCCCACAGTCTTTGTGTCTCTTGTTACAGAATGTCTGACAACAGCATAATCAAAAGCACTGAGCTTCAGTAGTGTTAAGTTTACCTGCTTGCTTTGAGCAGCTCCAAAGCAGCATTAATTGTGCAACCTGAAATCATGGTCTGTATCTAAATGAATATGCAGGTTAGGGACGCGGAGAAGAGAACAGCTCTCTGCACGTTATGAATAAAGTAGGAAGTGTGTGATCAGCTGCTGCAAATGTTGTTGCAAGTTCTTAGCAAACCCTCTGTAAAACCCAGAGGGCTTCCCAGATCGTGCATGTAGAAATGGTGTTTTGCAGTAAAACTGAAAACCGATGTTGCATTTGCAGAGTAGCTCAAAAGCATTTTGTTTTATAAAGTATGCTTTTTTAAATACTTTTTTATACAAGTATGCAAATCTTTTGACCATGTAACTGCTTGAAGAATCCTGAAGTCCTTTTTTAATAAAAACTAAATAAATTAATTAAGAAATTTTAAATTCTAGGCATTTTTTTCCTGCAGAATATTTGAAGTCTCCTTGCAGTAGCTGATCATTGTCAGATTTTCTTTACATTAATAAAAGCAGAAGGGGTCAGCACATTATCAGTTGCTCACTGCATCAGGGGTCAAAGGGAATAATGTCTTGCCAAAGGCCATTCTCTACGCCAAATAAAGAGGGGGATGGTCTGCTTTTTAGGATACGAAGTGAAGAAACAGTTTTTCCCATGTACGTGCCTTATTACGGAAGGGATTTTCATACATATGTCCATTGGTATGTATTTATGGTGAACCAGGTGCGATCAGAGTGAATTTGAAATGGAAGATAGTGTGGGATACATTGCTGTTCCATTCCAGTTTTGTTTAGCATGCAATCTGGAACCAGAAATTTCTGGTTTGAGGCAATGGATGGCTTAGATGCTACAGCCTGATACCTTAAACATAATTAAGAGTTAAGCCTTTGCAGTTAAAGTCTGGACTGTGTAGAGGCTACAGGACAGGCTAATGGATTTGCAAGAGAGTGTGTTGCTGGTAAGATGCAACACAGTTGTTCTGAGGTAACTGGAATTTTTTAAGCACTACTGACTTTAAGAGCTGGTATACATTATTGCTGCAATCCAGACAAGGTGTGAGAAAAATATGAATAACTGAAGCCAGGCTGCCCTCTGCCAAGATGAGATAGTTTCCTACTACAAGAGAGGTATCAAAATTATTATTTGTCATTGTTTCCAGTTAAAATCTTTGTGCCAAGTAATAACATCCTATTGCAATACAGGTTGAAGCAATCATCAGGATTTGTATCTTCAGCCAATGGATGTTGAACTGCAGGTGTAAGTGCTAAAAACGTTTTGGGTTTTTTTTTTCTTTGTCTGCTTCAGTTCTGCTCAGGTTGATAATTAGATACTGTTCTTCATCTATGTGCCAATTTCTCATCCAAGCAGTGAGATACCCTGGTATTTAGGGAGGGGAGAGAGACATGTCATTTCAGCTTTGTCAGTACTGGAGCCCATATCACCATTGCACATGAGTTCAATTTATGTTATGATTTTGAAAAAGACTTGGGAGAACTGGCCCTGGCCAAAGTACTGGTTCCCGTAAGATTCATATCCCACCAAGTACTGCTTGTCGTATGTGTTACTCCAATAAAAACTCCAGGCACTGCTGGGCTTTCCCTTCAGTTTGCCACATATTTCTAGTATTATCGTCTCAGGACAGAGTAATACAGCATCTCAGGACAGCACTGAAGATTTTAGCAAGGTAAGAATGGATCTTTTTTCTCATCCTACCTTGAAAGCTGCTTTTGACTACACAGAATACATAGGGTTCCAAAAAGCTGGACTTATTTTAGGTTTTTTAGTAGTTTCCAACTTGACACAGGAAAGGCATGCAAATTATAGAGTACTGTTATATGCAAGTTAATATCTCCTGAGGCTGTTAGACACACAATATCTGGACACGATGAAAAGATGGGATCTTTCTCTGGATGTTATGTTAGCTACCAAAGAGGTATCAGTATTTCCCTTTCACAAGCTAGGAACGGCAAGGGACAAAGTGACAAGTTTTCCATCAAGACAATTTCAGTTTCCTGAACTTCCTGATAAATAAACATTCTCCAAGAATGTAGGTGACCTTTTGATCACTGCATGTATGGAAGTTGTCTGAGAAGGTTCCCCAAGAAAAAGAAGTGTTTGACGTGTTCTGTGAGCGGTTCTGCTAGAAATGCTGAAGCTCTGAGCATGATTAAAGAAGTTTAGTACCACAATCAGCAGCGTAATATTTGGTACTTTCATACAATATAATGTACTTTGGATATTATGTACATATAATATACTTTGGATATTTGGTACTTTCTATGGCAAGTTTCTCTTAGCTGCTACACAGCTGCACAGGTTTTGAGGAACTCATTCCTTTTTCATGTCTTCTTTCATTTCTTTGTGAAGTTTCTGCATCTGTTTCTTCAGTGCAGCCCAGCATGTGAAAAAGCTGAAAGTCCCAAGAAGAGAGAAGAGGCTATTTGGAGACTGAGGTGTTAGTGGTCAACGCTACCACACAGTGATGGTCCTTAACACTGTTTCCTGTCGTGAGGGTGCTTTGGGTACACGTGAAGCCAAGATGTAGTTTCAATTTGATTTCTTGTTCTGAGTGTCCAGAGCTGACTTCAGTTCTACTAACTGTGCAGAGCCTTTCCATGTCCTGCGAGTACCAAGTGTCTCAGGGATACAAAAAGATGGAGCTGAAGTCAAAAGGAAATGATCCATTAAAATAGGAAATTAAACACTACTGAAACACTACGATACCCTTGGCTCTGCAGGCTTTATTATAACAGCTTTTTCATACTGAGTGTCACCTTCCAAACTAACTCATCCCATTATTTTCAGTATTAGAATTAAAGCATTTTACACCCACATCAGCCTCAGTCCTAAGTGCAGGTAATTACAACTCTAAAGGCAGGGCAGAGTCAGTTCTAATAGCTAGAGAATAAAAAAGCAGTGTTTCCATTAATATGACGATCATGTAGTTATTGTTAGATTCCAGCAATGGGCATAAATTAAAAGGGAGAGGTTGGTTAGCCCTTATACTTAAAAATAAGCACTTAATCTAAAATGCATGTGGCATCCCTTCCCGGCTCATTTTCCTATTGCCTGGATTCGGCTCTCAAGAGACATCTGATGAAAGAAGTATTAATGCACAGAGATTGGGCAGAATTTTTACCTTAGTCCTACAAACTATCACAATGAAGTAACGCTGTATGATGACATAATGCATGTATGTATGTTGTGCATATACACAATACTGTATTAGGGTGACATAAATATAACCACAGAAAAACTGATATAGGATTCCCTATTAAAACACAAAAACTTGAAAGTGTAATTAATATGAATTAACATGGCTTTAATGAAAAAATATTTCTGGCTTCTTTCTTTGTTTAGAATCTGCTTAAAAGAATTCAACTGCAGATACATGCTTAGATTGTCAGTGCTATTCACCTTTATCAGGGACTTTAGAACAATAAGAGATTATAGCTGATAAAGTCTGTGGATGAATAAAGACTGTGAAGAGTTAAATGCAAAGAAACAGTCCTCAGACTCAGATACAACAAGAGCACAATCATGTGTCATCTTGGTTCATGTAAACAAAGTTTGTCTTTACTCAAATGCAAACATATGTGTAGAGTGAAGAAATTTGAACCATATCTGTGAAACAAGGTAGTGTAATAGCTTGGGAAAAAATCTAGACATCATAAACAACTCTACAGTTGAGTCAGGACAATGATGTGACAGAAAAGTCTAATGCATAACGATTGTCAGCTCTAACTCTAAATTCTTGAAGTTTTATTCTTAAGGAATCTTCATATATTTATGAAATTTTTGAATGAAATAATTTTTTGCTAATGTGCCTTAGGTTGATATTCAGTGTCTGCACTTAGAAAACAGGAGAATGGATGCTAATTGGAGAAAACACTGAAACCCCCTGGATGCAATCAGTAGAGCTATGCCCAGATGAAGAATGACTTGTCATTTTCATCACTGCATGTGGCAGACAAGTGCATGTTGTGTAGAATTCCAGTGCCAGATTTTTTACAATGCTGGAGAAGTTGGAGAGATTACAGAAATAACTACAAATTAATTGCTAGATGCAAAAAAGAATGCCTTGAGATGAAATTAAAAAGGCTCGGTCTTCAAAGTTATCAAAAAGAAATCTGAGATATTTGTTAAGTACAGTGGTATTAATACCATATGAGTAGAAAACAGTGGTTAATAAAAGGTTTTTGATCTAGTAAGCAAAGGTAGAAATAAAAGTAATAGAACCTGAAGCCTGATGAACTTGGAAAACAATAAGATGCAGATTTTAACAGTGAGTGAACTTAACCAAATAAACTCTGTAGTGGTACATTCTTTCCCTCATCTTCAAACAAGTGGGATATGTTTCTGAAAGACAAGTTTTAGCCAAAATGGTATTTTAGTAGATCTCTAGCTGTTGGGCACAATATAGGGGCAAGTATTTTAAATGTGATGTCTTGTAAAATACAAGACAACAAACAGAGAGGATGTCGTCATTGAATTGTAAGGGATGCAAAGAAGTTGTTTGGTCCATCCCTATGTGTAGGGTAGAAACAACTGTACTAGAACTTATTCATGCCATAAATTTATCCCAATTCTTCACTGTGGACCTCAAGCCATGGAAATTACATCTTCACTTTTAGAAAGTGCCTCCTCACAAATGCTGCTGGCCTTTAAACACATTACTTCTTGCCTTCTCCACCATGGAAATGAAGGGAAAAAAAAAATTCCTTCTTCTTTGCTAGAGACTTAGGTATCCATTTTGTTCTACCTCAGTCTTAGCACATTTCCCTAAGCAACCACCGTTTGTTCAGTACCTCCAGGAATTGATGTTTTATAGACCTCTAATCATTCTCACTCTTCTCCTTCAGGCTCTCTCCAGCTGGCACACATTAAACCTGATGTAGCCTTCTCAGTACTAAGTGAAATAATTGTTTCACTTGACTTCTGGGCCATACTTTTGAATAAAATGATAAAAAGATATGTGGTACTGTACAACTTTAATCTTGGCTTATCTTAAATTGTAAGGGTCTGCTTTTGCAAGATGAATGTTCCTTAATGACAACACCAAAGAATTTACCTGTGTCATCAGCAGTGTTGGGACTTTTAGTACCTTGCTGTTTAAGTAGTGGAGGACCTTAACAGGTTTCAAAGGTACTGTTGTTGACGTGTACATTAACAAGTTGCTCCAAGCAGCCATGAAGACCAGTTTATCCAGAAATTTTTGAGTTCTTCGTAAGTAAGAAGAAAAACTGTCAAAGCTTAATAATTTTGCTTTTATTTCCATCTGACACATGAGAGGTCCTTCTAATAGTTATCTATTCCCCTTCTTCTGTCTATCCCAAGGACAGAATTTCAGACTCCCAAGGATCTAGGAAAAGCTCTTCCAGTAGTTTTTCTAACTTTCAGTCACGATATTAAGCACTACCAAATATTTGTCATTGTTCTGTGTTTAAGCCACTTTTTTCCAACATGGTGAAAGTTTGTTTTTCTTGACAAGGTTTTAACCTCCACTATACAAGTGTGAACTTGAAGAAAGTCTCCAGAAGGGTGTTTTTTTCAATTGTTATTCGTTTTAACTGAACTGTGAATTTACTTTTTCCTTCTGCTTTCCTCTTCCTTAGATTTTGTTGGACTTCCCTCCATATAGCTGGGGACAATTATTTCAGGGTAGCTTTTAATCCACTCATGATTCTTGAAACAAAATTCTAGGTTTAACATCATGGCGTCCAAACAGTGATTTCATTTGGTTATGTTGAATAACTTCTCTCAACGCAAACTCTCACAGCAATGGCTACTATGGTTTGGCTGTGGCTTGTACACAGAGCATGAATTCAGTGTGGCGCACGCACACACCAGCCCACTCATATAATTATGGCTTCTCTGCCTGGTGCACTGCATTATCTTGTTTTTAAGGCTGCACCTGTTTCTTGAGAGTGTAACTTTTGTGCAGCTTCTCAAACTGCCACTTTTCCAGTATGGGATTGCTAGAAAATTAAGTCCAGCCTTTTACAATTTATATTACAAACATATTTGAAGATGTACAGAGACCTATACACCTCTTAATCAATGCCAAATTATCTCTTAATCTCTCAACCATTCCCTTGAAATTCTGTCTCTGAACAAGGAAAACTTCAACAAGACTGCATCAGTGCTCATGTGAAACTCTGGAGCTGGTCTTTTCAAGTGAACTGTAGAATTAAATGGTGATTTAGTTTTAAAGCACAAGAGCTTATATACTGGATGAAATGATGTTTTTGTGTCTTGTTTGTGTCTTTGCAAAGACATTTTCAAGGCCTTCTATAGGCATTACGTTCTTCTAGGCAGAGTCTCACTACTCTAGTAAGATAAGGCAGAAAATACACCTAAGAAGCACGTTCAACAAAATGTATTTGCTCTGTGGTATGTGCAGTAGTGGTTCTTTATCCTAATACTTCATGTAAACAATGAGGTTCCTTCCTCAACTGTTTGCTTGCCAAATTCAATCTGTTCTGCTTTTTTTCAGGCCCTAACAGTGAAGGTTTGAAACAGATAGCACCTCCCTCAGCAGCGCTTTCCCCACCTGCACCACCACCACATGCTGCTATGCAGTTGCCACCTCCTCCACCAGCTTCTCACCCATCCCTGCAGACCCCAGCAGCTCCCAGCCTGCCTCCCAGAAACATCAAGCCCAGCTCCGAAACAATGTAAGTGAACATAAACCCCAAGGTCTTAATTTTCTCCCCTTTTTCTGCCTATTACTTTGCTCATGCAGCAGCAGATTAAGACTGCAGATGACCCAGGTTTCTGGGGGAGTAAGGTGCTACATCACTTACCTTCCCGTGTCCTATCCTGTCGCTGGCCTGTTTGATTAGTTTTTATTAGCTTGAACCCTCCATCTATTCAGTTGTTTCCCTAAATTGTCTTATCCCTAACACTTTTTTCGTCCCTGTTGGTTGGGGGGAGGGAACGGACACCCGCTGGTTTTTTTTACAACTGGAGGGTTCAAAGACTTCATACACTGGTACAAAAACAGTTGTATCAATAACTGAAGTTTTCCCCTGCATTTTCCGGGGGCAGAGGGCCAGGAGGGCCAGGTCTCCCAGTCGATACCCCAGGAAGCAGCTCCACCAGCCGGCGGT
>NW_010519612.1:39498-39713 GCF_000687285.1 Phaethon lepturus
GGCCAACCCCCCGGGAGGCGGCCCCCCCAGCCGGCGGTACTGGGCTCGGCGCTGGTCGTGAAGCTGCGCCAGGAGCCGCGCCGTGGCCTGATGTGCAGCAACACGGGGAGGCCTCTGTCACATATGGGGCTGCCTTCTTCCTCCTTCTTGGAAGGGCAGCGTACACACCGGCAACCTCACAGCGACGAAGAGTAAAAAGCAGTTCGGTCTAGTTC
>NW_010519613.1:0-59332 GCF_000687285.1 Phaethon lepturus
CGCCGAGGGTCTGTGCCCCGCGGGCGTGCTGCCTGTGCTGGGGCAGGAGCGGGGCCGCAGTCACCCCGCCCGCCCGCCGAGGTCCTCTTTCCACACCAGCAGTTTGGTTTTTAACTTTGGAATGGGACATATATTCAAGTGTTCCGTCACCTAAGAAATATTTCCCCAAAAGAAGCATTTGCAATGTACTGAGTTTCTCCGTTATCAGCAAAAACTTTTCGGATGTGTTATTTCAGCTGAAATTCTTTGTGATGGCTAAGCCACGTTAATTCTTTCTCTCTGTCATGCTTAAGACTCCATTGTCAAGCCTGGTGGGGAATCTCTCCCATTGAATTAAATACTAGCATCTAGGTTTAGCATGAATTCCAACTGCATGGCTGCGTCGGGTCTTTTATCGCTCTCATCACTTAAGCGGTCAGCAGAGTTCAGTGCATTGTTTGGCAAAGAATAAAAAGTATTGTTCCTGATACTGCAGTGAAAATTCCTAAAATATAATTTGGGAATGCGAAGGAGGGGAGACATACGTTTTTAGGAAGACAGCAAAGTTCAGTATTGATTACTGCAAACACTTTCTAGAGAAGCAGCAAGAATTATTCCCACGTTCCTGAACAGAGGCATGGAAAGGAGGCCATTCCCTGGCAGCTGAATTTCTTTCTCTTCCCAAGTGCCTACATGTAACATAAGAACATTTCTCACAACTTTTTGAACTTTATTAAAATTGTAACAAAGCAAATTTATTGGGCAGCTGTGTCATAATGCCTGTGAAATAAAACGTTCTTGGAAAAGAAGTCTAAAATTCTTAGACTCTTACCACTGGCATATCTTGTCAGAAACTTGCTTGGAACTGAGTTGGAGTTTGTTTAATCTTCATAGATACATGTGCGCTATGGTCAAGTGGAATAAGAAACCTCAATCGTCATAATAGATTACCAGGTTTTTCCAAGTCCATTAGTTTTGTATGTAGACACAAGCAAGTAGTATAATTCTTACTTATTTAACTGCACTGAATCTGGCATTGATTTCTACATATTTCCAAGTTATATTGGAAGTATTTTAATGATTTAGGGTCGTTCAGAGTGGAAGGGTCCTCAGGAGTCTGTAGTGCAATCTCCTGTTCAGTGTCAGCTGTCAGGTCAGCTCAGGTCACTGGGGGCTTTGTCCTGTTGGGTCTTGAAAACCTCTAAGAATGGAGACTGCACAAGCTCTCTGAGCAACCCGCTCCTGCTTGACTGTCTTCATTAAAGCAACGAGGTCTGAACCTCTATCCAGTCTGAACCTCCTCTTTTCAATTCATGCCTGTTGTCTCTTATGTCTTCCACCATGCATAGCTGTGAAGAACCCAGCTCAGTCTTCTTCATGATGGGTTAATGAACCTGTACCTAGAAACAAAAATCTCTCTCTACAGTGTAGCTAGATTGACTTTTTCTTTTTAAGTTGTCTGTTTCTTGGAGTAAGATTTCTTTGGATGAAAGTATTGTCTAATCTTTAGAATATCGGCCTACTAAAATCATACAGGACTCATATTTGATCTTCACACAGCCTAGCTATTTAATCTTAACATCTGTATAGCCTGATCAGTTTTTTAAAAGTCTACTTACTGTTGGAAGGCAATATTGACTACTATAGGGATTCATATAACTGCAGGTAAATTGAATAGCAGATTTTCATTTGTGTCCAATGAAAACCGATGAGAATGAGAAATGGATAGACATGGACCTGAAGGAGTCAGACTTGGGTTATTTCATTGAAATTGGGATGAGGGATGTTATATTGAAGACCAGACTTGATGGAGATATAGTTATAGCCTGTTTGGGTGAGGGTGTACTAAAAACTAAAAAAAAACAGAAGGGGAGAAAGTCCAATCACCTAAAACCTGTTTTTCTTTAAGTATTTATGTATATAGATCTGTGTATGTGCTAGCACACTTGTAACTCTGCCCAGTTTGCTGAAACCTGGTTCATTCATTTTATCTCCCATTAAAAATTGCTGGAATGTTCTGTTGACTGTAAAAGGCTGTTTTTCTCTTACTTGTGTGTCTATCATCTGACAGAGAAACTGTTATTTACTTTGCCTTGGTGATTTTATACTCTTTTCAAAAATATATTTCTCAGATTTGGAAGAACATAAGTGTAGATAACAGATACTTGCTTGCTTGTATTCTGAAAGTTAGTCATGCTGTGTGAGAAATTTATACGTCTGGACTAGGTAGCTGGGGAACTAATCGTGAACTAAAAGAATACACTGAAGATGTAGCAGGATCCAGGTACATAGTTATGGGTGTAGCTAAGGCTGGTAGTAACATGGGTGGAGCCAGCAGAGCAGTCCTCCACCAGCACAGAGGGAAGTTTTCTGTTTTTGGCCATATGTTCCTTTTGCCTACCTTGCCCTGGTGCTCTTTAGCATCCTCTGAATCCAGTTTACTGCACTGACATAATTTTGCCAGTGCACGACGGGATAGGTTGCTGACACTTCTAGTGAGTTTAAACAACTCAAATTAGAATTTCATTTTTATCGTAATTGGCATGAGGGAAGCCAGCTTTTACAGTGCTTCAGCTGTCCATAAAAGCATAGCTTCAGGTCCATGCTGGGCCTGTGTTTAGGGAACCTTCTTATTTCTGTATTTGTAGATAATAGTGCAATATAAATATATACATTCATGGAGATGGTTAATCTGAGAAGACTCTCTATTCTGACCCTAAAACTAATTTAATTTTGCAATCTCTATGAAATTACTAGATTAAATCCAGGGATTCGTCGCTCATTGACTGTGAGCACATATGAGCAACTAGAGAGAGTATGAAGTAAGAATTGACTTCGTAAATGAAGCCTACTAGGAAACAGCTAGAGAAAGTGGAGGAAGATGATGTCTAATATTAAATGTGTGGTGGGGAAACTACTTTATTGAAAATAGCAGGTATACTGTCAAGGTGTGTAAATTTGCTAGAGTATTAGAAAGAGCGCTGCAATAGTAAGAATGGAAAGTAGGCAGGCAGGGAATTGATTGAAATGAACCTGGGCTTTGTGTAGTAGGCTTGTTCCTTGGGTTCAGGATGGGGTAGTGAATATTTGGAAAGGGTGGAGTAATTTATCTTCAAGATTATGCCCATAAAAATAACTCTTTCAGAGTTAGTAAGTATAGAACTATTTCTGAATGTTTTAAGTGGTTGTTCTTCAGCTTGTAATTCCCCTGCTCTTACCTACATAGGTTTAGTATATTAGAAACAAGCATTTACAGTTTTAAAATGCTCACATATGCTGTGTTTTGGATAGCAAAAGTTTTTTTGCTGTGTGCTCACTCTAGCGTCAAAGTAACAATCTAATTTAAAAAGCCATAGTGAATGAACTGCATGCCAGAAGTGTGTAAGGCAACATAACTGAACTTCTCATTAAACTTTACATTTTATTAAGGGAGTTTCCCTAATGGGGGAGACTAAATAGTCTCACTCCCTGAAATTCAGGTAGGAGATTAAAAACGAAAAGTTCTTAGTCAAAACATGTAGTTGAGATGTGTGACTGCCACATGGATGTTGTAAAGGCCCTAAAAAGGTTCAAAAAAAGAACACATTTTTGGACTATACATTTGTCAGTGGTTATTAAGCTGTTGGTCATAGTTCAGTCTCATGCTTCCACAGTTCTTAATCCTCTGATGTGATAGAAGCTACACATAGATAGATTCCCAGGAGGATATGTGTTCTGTATATGTTGTATTTCTTAACTCATCTTGTAAGTGGCCAGTAATACATATCTAGATTATGCCAATATGGCAGGTCTTATTCAGTAACTAAGACTTTGCTCATAATTTTAAAATAGGTCAGAAATGTTTATTTTGATAGGTTTTTTTTTTTTGCTATGTTATTTTCTGTTAACTGGATGAATACTGAAGTTGTTTTAAAACAAAAGGCAATTCTTACTAATGCTTAACACATGCTTTCTAGTAATTGTTTACAATAAGCTGCATTCTTTTTATGCAGGAGACGTATGAGAATATTCCAGGTCAATCCAAGATCACGTTCCTCCTTCAAGCAATCAGGAATACTGCTGCTGCTGAGGAGGTATGTCTCAATAATCTTTGAATTCTGCAGATTTTCAAGGGAACTTGAGAAGGAGGGAGGACAGTTTCAGTGCCAGACATTTTTGGATAAATGAGTAAGTCAGACATTAACTGAATCATCTTAATTTACTGCACAGTTGTAGAGGGACCACTCATCTAGTTTGTTGCATGTCAAGTTCGCAAAAGCTGAGACTTTTTCATGTAGGATATTTAGTTTCAAAAGTAGTCTTTCATAAGTCACTGCTTAGATCTCCATTGTTTTCTGGTGGTGTGTTTTGCTTAATGAATGGGTTTTTTCCTTAAAAATGTGTAACTAATAGATGACTGTTACTGTGATGTTCCTTCAAGTTAGAGTTGAGAAATGCTTTCCATTTTGGGGGTCCTGCGCCTCAATGTGTTAAACTCATGTATCATCTGAAACTTCTTGTGCTCCTCAAATAGGAAGTGGGGGGAGATAAGGTAGCAGTTGTTTTGCATGTTTTATTTAGATGGCTTTTGTATTTTGTCCTATTTGGGGAGGATATGCTTATTAAGTCATTTAGCAGTGTTATAGACTGAATGCAGAGCAGTCCAAGCACTATATACATTTTTTTTCTGTGGGCATACAGTAACTGTGCCTTTTAGTTATTTCTTAATTTTGTAAAGGCTCTTGGGTATAGTACTTCTTGGTAAAGCCATTATTCACTTGGATATACAGAGTGAAGAACTAAGCTTTCAAGATACTACAAACTTCAGAGTCACTTAAAAGTAAAAACATTTGACTTTTTCAAATTGAGAGTTTTACTGAACAACGGAAGGATGTAGCATGTAGAATTTCTGAACAATATTGTAAGGAGAATATAAGTGTGCTGTTTCTCTCTGGATGATCTCTTCTGGTAGATTGTATTTAGTTTAGTGGTAGATGCTATTTGTGCTTTTTAATGCTCAGTAAGTATCAGCTTACTAATACTTACGCTTATCTACCTACAAAGGAGTGTTCTTCTGACAGAATCCTTCAATATTATACTAGCAACTGGTTGCATAAAAGCTGTGTAGTTTTCCCTTCTGCCCCTCTGAGATGTTTCAAATGATAGAAAGCTATAGAGCAGTATCTCGTGTTTGTATTTACCATGAAAAGTAAGATCTAGCGCTGCCCCTTTTTCATCAGAAGATAATACTATGCCCTAGAAGTCATAGCTCCATTGCACATGCTTCTGTTTTGTATTGAATACATTTGATAAATCTGAGTTGACAGCTACAAAGTGTAAATAAATAACCTGCTCCCTATGTTTACTGATTTTATTTCCTTTACATCCAGTAAAGAAATAGCCCAGTCTAAAACTTGTTCAGAATCGTGACTTGGCTTCCAACTTACTCAAATACAAAGAAATTTATCACCTGTGGAAGTTACTCTTACGAAAGACATCAGAGGTTAACATTTGTAGAATAACTTGACATTTAACTCCACCAATGGATAAATCAAAGAAAGGTTTAAACGTTGGCTCTTAACTAAAGTAGGTATTAGGTGCTGGACTGAAAAAATCCTGATTAATAAAACCTGCGAAAAACCTCTCTTCCCTGTAAATCCAAATACACAGTAGCCTAATTAGAGCCTAAGTGAAGTCATCCTCATGTGTGATGTAAACATTGCATTTAAACATGCAGGGAAGCATTCTGTGAGTGTTCAGTATGGTGCTGGCATGAACAGCTAGGCACTTTGTGTCTGCATATGTTTCATGTAGATCCAAGTGTTGGGCAGAATCGTGCATGTGGCACCAGTGGCTTTGGGCCTGGTATGTGTCCCCTGAGCACATCAAATGTACCAGCACCACTGAACAGAGGCAGCTGGAATAACCCTTAGAACTTTAAAGATCCCTTGCCCAGGCTATGGGAAAGCTGGGTTCAGATCCCTGTTTGTGCTGAAGCCTCTGTATTGCTTTACCCCCTCACAGGAAAACTAGTCTGAAGAAAATACTCCATCCTGTTTGCAGGAGCTGGGCTGCTGTGTTGTAGAGAAGACAAGATTCGTAGGACTATTGGGACAGCAACCGAGGGAATCCTGACTCTGCAACCTAGTAATTTTGGCATTTAAATGGAGAAACAGGGATTCAGATACTGCTTCCAGGACTCCTTGCATTTGATATGGAAAAAAACCTAAGCTAGATCAGAAATAACTCTTCTAAAAACTGTGTAACAAATTTTCTCCTTCTAACCAAATGCCTAAACTGTGGAAATAATCACCTTTTCCCACTGTTTTCATCTCTTATTTTCCTGATATCAGAGTAACACTGTCACAGAGGTGGACAGAAGCACATGACCTAGGAGTTAGAACACTTTTTTTGCCAGATGATATGCAAGTTTGTACACCTCAGGCTAAAGAGGGTCTTGAACCCACATCTTCAACTTGTTGAACCTGCAGTCTTACGAAGCTAGGACTCTACTCCTTTCTACACAACTGCATTTTAAAGAATTGAACAGAAAGGTGATATATATTCAGTTTCTTTGATGATTTTTGTTCTCAGAATGTGTCTGAGGTGTTACGAGGCTTCTTCCTTTGCAGTTTTGATTTACCATCTGAATCTTTAGAGAGGAACAACATATTCTCCTGCATTTGTTTTCTTCCTGGTTAACTCTAGATTGGCAGTCTTCAATTATGTCCTAATTTACAGTTGACTAATTTCAAGCACTGTGAAATACAGTAACAAATGCTGTATAAAACTGTGTTTCTGCTGTACTCGCAGCCCTCTTAGAGGGGTCTGACCTTTCCCTTCTCCCTCTTCATATTGTCACATGAAGCAGTTGCATTTCTTAGTCTGAAGACTACTGCTGTGGGCAGCTTCCTGTTCAGCACTTGGAGGGGGCGGAGGGCAGCCCCTGGACTCCTGATGCACCACAGTTCTGCCTTTGAGTTGTACGTGGACCTGAGGCACTGTGTGCTTTGGATTCCACATGGGGCTGGATCCCCAAATGAGGTTGTGCAGGACCATCTTTGGACTGTGTCCTAAATATTTATTGCTTCCATCCATGTGTGTTTTCCTCCTTGAGGATTTAAAAGGAGCAGTAAAACAACAGTAAAAATCACTGTGAGTGTGCTGTACAAGGTGGTCAGTTTTTTTCTTGCAAAATGTCTAGGATTACCTGGACACTTTGAATGCTGCTGTGGAACATGGCATCCCAGATTTCTGTTCCTAATTCTTCTGCTGCCCTACTCAGCAAGTTGGTTTGCTTCTTGTGCCTTGGTTCCACCATCTGTAAAATCCTAGAACATTTTTAAAGCACTGGACCTTCTACTAGTAAGTAGAGGTGCGTTGAAATTTGAATATTATGACTACTTTTTATGTTAACACCTCTGACATTTCAGTTGTATGCAAGCACCTCAGTAATTTAGACATGCAGAAGACTCCAATGCTAGGAGAGAATTCTGCTTTTTTGTGCTTCTTCTGGAAGTTGGATGGAAGTTCTTCTTTGGGGATATACACTTTAGTATATTGTTCCTAAAAGCTATAGCTGCTAAGTTGCAGGATTTTAAAATGCTTGTTTGGGTACATATCTTGTAATACTTAAATATAAAAGAGCCTTTGGTGTGTGTGAAAAATACATACTTTCTTCCTTAAAGCAAAAGAAATAGCCCCAGAGTTGCCATTAATCCAGCCATGTTTGTCATAATTAAATTGGAAATGGTCATTTTTGTATATAGGTGGATATCTGCTGAGGAAAATTTGCCATTTATTATTAGAAGTCAATTGCTGCTTTGTCACTCCTTCAAACATTTAAATTTGCTTTAGGGAATTTGGGAATTTTCTTCTAAGCTAGTAACAGTTAATGAGAAGCTAATTCATGCAGTACTGATCTTGTCTTTCTGTATACCTTGTTACTTGTTTCTTCCTTTGCTATCAATCTGTATTTGTCAGTCATCTAATATTTTAAATTAAATTCTTCACAGGTGGAAATTCTTAATCTTTGAGACCATGTGTTTTACGAAAACAAGCTCTATGCCCTATCTGGCCACCTATTACTATTTCAGGCAAGAAATTAATATAATGTGAGTTCAGTCATTATCAGATGTCAGAGAATATGCACAGAAACGTGATGCCCTGAACAAGGGAAGACATTGCATCAGAGCTTGTGCCTTGTTTAGTCCCAGCAAACTTGGTCCCCAGTCAAGGCTTCTCCTGTGTATGTGCACCACAATGAGTAGAAATTGAATCTTTCACAGTAGTGGTGCTTCTGGGGATGGGAGAAGGGAAGATACCATGATATTGTGGTATCATAGTAAAAGTTTTTTGGCACATTGTTAGTGGGATCCCCAGAGGCAGTGGGGAAAGAATCTTTTTACTTCCTAACTCGTGTTCCCCATGTGATGACCTATTGGTAGAGAACCTTGGCTTATGATGGGAGCTACAGCACAGGTGGGCACTGTGACCCTGTTTGTTCAGCAGCTGTCTTCCTTAGATCTACTAGGGCTGATCTACTAATCCTAAATATGTAGTAGCTTTGATCTGCACTGGAGCAGTTGAGGTGGAGGAGGTGAGGAATGATCTAGAGTAAGGTCCAATTCTAGTCCTTCCCTTCTGCTATTAGAGACACACTTTGTGTGCACTACTCTGTAGCTGTATAGAAGAGAGCTGGGTAGATTGGAAAAGGGCACGGTGAGTCTGGAGACTACCAGACATAACAGGAATAGTATCTTGGGTGATGTTCTAGCAATACCTGGTTTTTATAGGGCACATTAGAAGTTGAGACTTTGCAGCACTTTGTGTTTCTCATCTATAGGTTATGCTGTAGCACTGTAGTTGAGAGATCTTTTGGAAATCAGACTTCTTAGTTCTGCTGCTCATTGAACATTTTTGAAATACAAAGGCTCTTGTAAATGAAACTTTTTCATTTGAGTACACATTAAATAAGAGTATCTTAGGGAAAAAATTGAGTGCATGTTGCATTGGATTATTTTTTTGTGAGGATTTAACATGTGTAAGGTTTTGTTACATGTGTAAACTTCAGAAGTTTCAGGGGTGGTTTTTCATTACATTTGTCCTTCTAGAAACACTGGGTAGTGAACATCCTATTTATTAAGTTATTCAGTGCTTCATGTGTCTTTGCCTTTACTGTGTGTGCTGTTCTGTTCATTTTTACTTAATCAGCCACGTTTTTTGCTTCTAGTTCTTGTATAATTGTAAATAAATACAGATATGTAAATGGTACTGTTGTAGAGTTGCTGTATGCAAGCAGGAAGCATAGAGGTTTGTAATATGTGGTATTGGGATTCCTGTGCTCAAATTCAAGTTTAAAGTAAAATGTTTCATCATAGGTCTGCAAAAGGCTGAAAGCTTTGGATTGTTTTTTTTTTTGTTCAGAGTAGTTTTCTTTGCCAAAATCTAACTGTAAGTTCCTGAATCCTTAGTGTGAAGTTTAGTTGTTTGAGAAAGTGAAGGAGGGTTTACGGGTTAATTGTCTGACAAAGATGGCTCATTAAGTCACTTGTTCATCAAAAAAACCCCATCTGGATTATAATTATCTCAGTGAGCCATTTAAAACAACAAGAAGACATGCTTTAAACATCTTTCAGTAATGCAGCTAAGTCCTTAACTTGCCACAAAATGTGTTCAAGGTTCAGCTCTAGAAAAAAACTGAATACCTCAGTGGATTTCATGATGGTTTCTTTGAAGAGCTGTAATTGTCAGAAACATGTTTGTAAACTGATGTTTCTTTACTATGTTTTTACTTCCTACTATAATTGTCATCTGTTGCTTGAGAGGTGTTCCGTTCACCAGACGAGTCTACACAGTGAAAGCTGATCATTTGGAAGCATGATGTCAGTGTCTTTCCTCATAAGAGTGTGATTATCATATCAAAACACTCTTAACATACATACTTTCTTACTCAATAGGCTAGACAAATGGCAGCTGTCCTCCTGCGACGCCTTTTGTCTTCTGCTTTTGAAGAAGTTTATCCAGCTCTTTCACCTGATGATCAGACCTCTATCAAAAGTGGATTGCTGTTGATTATTCAGTTGGAAACGCAGTCCAGTATGAGGAAAAAGATTTGTGACATCGTTGCTGAATTGGCCAGGAACTTAATAGGTACTTTATATAAGCTGATATTGTGGTAAAATGTTAGTTTACTATTGATAGTAGTTGTATTTTTATCTCTTTAGTCTTGTGTAGACAATTGCACATGATGTACTAAGTGATTTCATGGTTTAAAATAAAACCTAATATTTGTTTACATTATCCTTGATCAGATAAAAGTAAGATTCCTTAACTCTGCTTCTTAAATTGCTTGAGTTTAAGTGAGATTGTATTAAGGTTTAGAAATCCAATTTTGTTTCAACTCTCATGAATGTTATGCTGAACATCTGCATCAGTTTCTTTTTGAGTGCTGTTATATAATGGTAAATAGAGATTGTCTTGTATTCCTGAGTGCCTTTAGATTTAACATTTCAGCCATATTTTACACTGTGACTTGGACATATGTTCAAATCAGTTTTTTTGAAATTAATTTGGTAGTGATGACTGGTTGCCCTGCACAACTGAGATCTAACCACTCTCAAGTTTGCTTATCATAAAACTTTATTGTGCTTAATCTAGATGAAGATGGCAACAATCAGTGGCCAGAAGTTCTGAAATTCTTATTTGACTCTGTCAGCTCTCAGAATGTGGGACTGCGCGAGGCTGCTCTACATATTTTCTGGTAAGCTTTCAGACTTTGCTACATTTTTGCAGGTTAGCCACATTGTATCTGTAAAAATGTAAGAAAAACTGTCACAACTTAATTAACAAGCAATCATATATATTTCATTTATTCTGTTGTGTTGTGGTTTACTTAACTCTTACACGTACAGTTAAAACCTGTAGCTTAAACAATGGATAAGTTTAAAATAATAGTTAAGGTTAAACTGTGTGAATTTTTATTAACGTTTTGGTCTTTTCTTATCCTTAGGAATTTTCCTGGGATTTTCGGGAATCAGCAGCAACACTATTTGGAAGTCATTAAGAGAATGCTGGTTCAGTGTATGCAAGATCAAGAGCATCCATCAGTAAGACCTTTATGTTCATTTTCAAATGTCCTGAGCATAGAAACTTAGTGTACTAGTCTCAGACATATAGGTTAAACCATAGATTCCAACCAGAGAATTGCATTACCTGAAACTGATGTACATCTGGGTTGTTGACTATGCCTACTGCAAGACAAAAGGGTCAAACCTTTTCATGGTCCTACAGCTGACTGACTGGCTCATATCTGCACTGCTTAAGCCCAGACTCTTCCCTAGTAGTTATGTTTGGAGAAACCTAGTGGTAGTGGCCCAAAGCAGAGCTGGCAGTTTCATCTGGCAGCATGAGTGGTCAGAAACATCTTGTTAAGTTCTCTTTCTGGCCTTGTGTTTAACAGTGTAGATATATAGTATCTCTACGCTTAGTCTATGTACGCAGTATGTCTCAAAACTCTGAATATATGACAGCTCCTTGAACTGTTTGTGCATGCTTTGCCATAAGGGCATGTTAGCAAGCCTTGCTTTTCTGGAAGGCTTCAGATTTATTGATTTGTGCAGAGAATTGTGCTCTGAAAATGTTTTTCTTGTTGTGGAAAATGCTGGGCAAGGATAGGAAGCCCTGCTGTGGTATGTGGGTTCAGTTTGCTGCTCCCCCATGGATTACTTTTTCTGACCTTTGAAAGTCAACGGAGTAACATTTTCTAAAGTACCACAAGTCATGCCTTTAAAGAAGCATGTTTAAAACACTTGGATCATGCTTTTTGAAAAATTGGACTTTGACACTTGCATACACATTTGAAATTGGAGTGGAAGTTGAAAACAATAGGTTTTTTCTTTTTTCTTTCATTAAAAAAACCACACAAACCAACACCAAAACAAAAAATCCCCAAACAAAACCAGAAGTGTCATGGAGGATATAGATGCTGAAGATCATTATCGCTTCACCTTAATGTGAAATAAGTAAGATGTAAAAGCCCATGTTACAAAACAATTGCTCTATCTATTAGGAAAATGTAAAAGGGAAATGATAATACAAAATATAGGCTCATAATAGGCCTAATGTTAAAAGAAAACAAAGGCATGTTTCATTATCAGTTCTTCACCTTTCTTTCTCCAATCCTGCCTGTCTCGTAGATCAAGACTCTGTCTGCTAGAGCTGCAGCTGCATTTGTGCTTGCTAATGAGCACAATCTTCCCCTTCTTAAACATTTTGCAGACTTGCTACCTGGAATCTTGCAGGTAAGAAACCACACAAGGAACGCTTAATGTGCCATTAAGGTCTGTATTGACTGTATCTGAACGTAAATTATTGGTCTGCAATTTGTGCAGCATATGAATTGTTGCTGAGACCTGGATTAATTATGTCTTAGTTAGCCTGACATCAGTCACCAGCAAGATACAGTGGAAACTGATAAGGAATTTTGTAAACACAAGGTAATTGATAGGGTTTTAAGGAAAATAGTTCAGTTCTGATTAACTTACACTGTGTTACCTAGAAAAAGGAGTTAAAATTCTTCCTAAGGTATTTAACTCAAAATTATACAGCTTTTAAATTAACCATGATCTTGAAATATGCTTTAAATATGGGCTACCCGGAGATTTCATGTAATCGGTAATTGGGAAGTTGATTGACCCATGATATCCTGTATCTTTTCAGTTTAGAGGAAAGCATAGAATTATTCTGAACAAAGATTCTCAGAGTAACAACAGTGTGGACAAATGATCTCTATTGTTTGATAAATTAGGAACTTGCAAACAAAATGCCTTTTTAAGCTTCATATAATTTCTGAGGCTGGATTACATCTTTTTTAGGATGGATGAATTTTAGCAACAGTTGGAATTGTAATATAAGGCTGTTTAGTTTTTGGGGGAAGCCTATTACAAACCAAGCCAGAGATAGAAATGGTTTGAGCTCTGAAAGACAACAACTTCACATTACAGTTCCCTTTCTATATTAAGAAAAAAGTGGAAATAACTAAGTACTCGTGATAACAATAGTAGTGAACTTTTGGCAATTTTAAATTAGGCTAAATTTAGGTTAAAGACTGACTTCTTGCTACAGTCAGTACAGCAGGTTCCTGTTGACAGTGTAAGCTGTAAACCTTGTCAGTGTGCTTTGTGGCAAGCTGAAGGAAAATTGTGCCAACTTTACTGGCTTCTGCAACTGATGGAATTCTGCTTGATCTTGAATGGAAACTGAGAGGAATTTATTAAAATCAACTGAACTTGAAAATGGACTCTAGTGTGTACAAGATAAGTATTTTAATACTAAGGTCACTATTTGGTGGTTAGTCCCTGTCTGTGACTTTGGCAATGGCAGTTGTATTGTTCAAAAATTGTAACTGGCTGAGAGGACCTTGGCTACTGAGTACTGTATGAGTGGGAGTGAGGCAGGATTTGGGGTGGACATGCCATTTGTATGATGTTTGGCAATTAAATAGTATGCTGTTTTTAGACTTCAGACTAATAGCCCACTTTGTGTGATACCAGTTTCAGTGCTACTATTTTAGGCTGTAAAAGTACATGTGCTTGGCTTGCATTTTCAAGCTTTATTTTGCAAATATAGGGCGCAGAACTATGCTATGAAATCTGTCTTTTTAAAGTACTTATTGCAAGAAGGGCTAGATTTTCTGGCTGTGGTAACACAAGATGGATATGAAGATCTGAGTTTATAAATAGGAGATGGGATGTGTTAGAATAGTGGTGAGTGACCTTTGGAGACAGTTGGATGCTTTTTTTGTTGCTGTTGAAATTCGTTTTGTTAAAATATTGGCATGGTAATAAAAGCTAAAAATAAAACTCTGGCTTAGCGTTTCAGTGCTTTCAGTACAATTTCTGTAATGGTTATGCTAGAAGTTGAACTTTCAGAACTAAGAGTTGAAACTTGTATCCAAGAGGTTTATCTTGTGGTGGAGGTAAAAGCAACTGGAACTTCAGCTGACTTCTGTGGTTGTTGGTGTTTGATACTACAGAGAGAGAAGTCCCTCTGCCTTTTAGGGCTCACCATGCTTTTTGAACTTCAGAAACCTAGTCTTGCTTTAAAAAAACTGTTGAAGTTGCAGTGGGTATAAAAATACAGAGTTTTACAGAAACTTCCAGTAAATGTTACATTATCCTTTGCTAGAATCAGAGGACGAGTGGTAACTATTAGTCCAAAAGGCCTTAACCAAGATAGATTCCCGCCCCGCCCCCCCCGAATATTTCTGATACTAGAAAATGCTGCTTCTATATTGAAGGCATGGGTTGAGTGGCATTATTTAAAGTGTTGGATTCTAGATTTAAGTATTAAAAACCACCTAACTATTCATTTTTTAAAAATGCTTCTATGTTAGGAAGGCATAAAATACTTTGATAAAGAAAATTCCTTTTAAAACCCCAAAAGTGTGTTTAAAGACTGTTTTTTCTTTGGAGGTTTGGGTTTTCATGTCCTACTTCTGGAAGAGTTCTAACACCACTGAATAACTGTGTGCTGTTTTGGTACTAGAGTATCAACCTGGTCAGTTAAAAGTAAATTTTAAATTACTTTTCAGAATGTAGCTATGCGTTAGGAAAGATGCTTGCAAAAAACTTGATTTTTTTTCCTGTGTCCTATGACTGAAGGCTGAAAGGTCTGCTTTAATTCGGTGGCTCTCTAGAATTGTCTGGAAAAAAATAAATTATTTAATGTTGAGATTCCTGGTGTTTGTAAGCATAAGCTATTCAAAGCTGTTCTCACATAACGGGGAAAAAAGGAGTTAGGCTCATTTTCCTTCATTTGGGCAAGGTTAATTTGAATAGTTTTTCTTTATTTAAAATGGGTTTTGAAGTTGTGCTTGTCAAAACATAGTGTGTGTTTTTGCATGTTGGTGCCTCTGATGTGTGAACTTAATTCTTTCCGAGTGACCGTCTACTGTGTTAGATTTAAACTAGTAACAGTCAAACTGATGGCATATAATATTGTGAGCTATAACTTACTTGTAGAAAACTTCAGTTTTGGACCGTGCATATTCTCTCTTTGTAGTTGTTACGGATTTATGCATGCCGGCTACTGTAGCAGGGTCCAAGCCTAGGATACTGCTGAAAAAGCAAAGTCCACGTGAAGGCTTCAGATTAGTCTTTTTTTTAGTTCTCAGGTTACACCTAGAGCTGGGCGCCTCTGGAGGGGGGGACCCCTACCCCAATTCATAGCTTTCAATTATACCTGTACCACCTGATCCCCAAGTTCAGTCACTTAATTCTGGACAGTGGACTCTTGATTTCTTACTGATTTTCACTGTTGCTGTGATGGCTGCCTTCTGAAGTTACTTCATTCTCTTGGAGTTGTCTCCGTGGTCCTTAACTTCTTCATTCCGCTCGTATCTGCTGGATTCAGCTAGTTCTTTGTTGGCAGTGTTAGTTTTATCAAAATGTTTACTCTCAGCCAGTTCTTGCAGCGTAAGGCTTCAACTACTTTAGCTACTAGAGCTAAGCCACAAATGCTAAATGAGACTTCAGAGAGACAAGAACACAGTTAATCAAGTTTCTATGACGATGATCCCATTCATAGTATTATCTTTTTTATTTAATCTTATCATCATCTTATCTCTTTATAGGCTGTAAATGATTCCTGCTACCAAAACGATGATTCTGTCCTGAAATCCCTTGTAGAAATTGCAGATTCTGTTCCCAAGTATTTACGACCACATTTAGAACCTACTTTACAACTAAGTCTGAAGGTAAAGCTAGGAATTCTTAAAAAAAAGTTTTTTCGCCCCAAGACTTCTGTTCTAACCATTTACATTAATCTTCTGAATTGTAGCTGTGTGCAGATTCCAGTCTCAGTAACATGCAACGTCAGTTGGCACTCGAAGTAATTGTGACCTTGTCAGAAACTGCTGCTGCTATGCTGAGGAGGCATACAAACATTGTTGCACAAGCCAGTAAGTATTTTACTCATTTTCTTTGTTGAATCAATTTGTCTTCCTTTACAGCATTTAAACTGACTTTGCAGGTGGTCAGTGGCAAAGCTATGTCTAACTTGGAGTTTGCTGGTGCTGGAAACTTTAGGTGACACCGAATTGAGTTTTCTTATGGAGAAAACCCCTTATTATGATTCTTCATAAATTAAACTGTGGTTATGCAGCCACCAACAGTTCGAATAAAAATACAGTAGATTCTTCATTAGGTGTTTCCAAGGAAAATACTACTTCCATGCTTTTCTGCTGCCTTTGGAAATTTGTACTGTTAAAAAAAGTTGATGCATTTAGTTCTGAAGTTCTACGTTTCAGGTTTGGTATGTAGGCCAGATACTCTGTGGTGCTGGCAACTGAAGACTGAAGGAATTCAGCATGCATGTTGAGCTTCAGTGTTGAGTTAAAGCTGTGAATTAAAAATCAGATGCTTATATAAATACTTAGAGATAGTCTAATTAGTCTATTTAACATGTGGACTGTAAATTCTTTGGAGAGGCACTTTTTTAATCCTGCATTATTATTTGAGATACTAAAAATAACTGTCTTCTGGACAGCCCCAGCAGCCATGCTGTACGCACTGGTATTTCTCTGCATTTTAAACCCTTTTTCTGAGTATGTCAGGGCACTGAGACAGCAGTGTAGCCCGCTTTTTGGAAGGATTCTTTTCCCTCCCTGTCACACTTGTATTTGTCTAGATTCTTGCTTGTTTTCTGAAAATTGCATAAAGACAATCTGTTAAAAGGCAACTTTTTTTACTTGTGTGCTTGGGCTAGGGAAAGTTACTTGTATACATGTCACTAAGATAATCAGAAAACTTCTGGAAACGGTTGTAAACTGGATCTGCTTGGCTGAAGTGTTTAAACTATTGACTAGAAGTTTTGTTTACTTGTAGAATAGTTTTTGAAAGAACAGATTCTTTTAGAATATATTTTGAAATTTGAAAATGTTTATAATGTCATGTTTTCACTGTAGCTTGTTGGGAATATTAACGCTTGACACTTGCTGTCTCCCAAATCATTACAAGCTTTTTATCTGGTCAGGCAGCATAGTGGAGAAGTACCTCATATCTCTAGAATGTATTACTTTTATATTGGGTTGCTAGTTGCTGTTTAGGAATGAAATACTTGTGTTAAGATACTGTATTAAGATAGGGCACCATGTGGGAATGAAATGCTTTTGGTTTGCAACCCATTGTAAAAGTGCTCTTAATATTAATGAGTCATTAGGTGAAAGACATTTATTTTGCAGAGCTAGTAAAGCAGTTCTGTTCAGAGAATGATAAAAAGGTATCCAAAAAGGATTGCCCTTGTCTTGGTTTTGTGCCTTTTTTTAAAAGGCTTTCTGTTTTCATTCAACTAAAAAGTTGCTAGATCACTTGATCCTCACAACTAGAACTGGGTCTTAGGCAAAACTGTCATCTTATGCTGGTTTTACTGAACATGATGCCAATTTAGGAGGAAGTCTGTGTCCTGTGTACCAGTTTTCTGCTCAGGAATTCCATTTGGGTTCAGACTTCCCTCCTTGAGCTCAATGTTCAGGACAGCAGAGTGTTTTATTGCTCTTTAGCAGCCTATCTTTGGCTGTAGTTTTGCTCAGTCTCCAGAAAATGGAGAATCATGGCATGCTCTGACAAGCAGGCTTAGTGGGCTCATCCTTAACTTGTTTGTAAACAGTCTATATATTGGCAGTAGTTAAACTTTGAGGGCTTGTCAGGGCAATATTGAAACTTCAATGTGCAACTCTGTATTTTAAAAAAAAATTTGTGAAACTATACCTTACTGGCAACTACATTCATATTAAACATCAAGAAGAAACAACATGTTTACAAGCTTTTGCAGGTTCTGGATATAATGATGGCCAGAAAGCTTTGGACGACAGATTGTTCTCAGTGTTGTTTGTTAGTAGCAACGAACACTATGACATCAGTTTTAGGAACCGCATAGCATTTGTGGCAGATGATGGTTGACTCCCATATTTCAGAGGTGTGATGATACATCATTTTCACATGTGTGCTTATGAGTGTCTGTGTCTGAAAAGCTTCTGGGCTATACTACTTTTTTTTTTTTGAGGAAATTCTTTTCAGTGACTAGTAAGCATTCTTATTTACTAGTTACTTATATACTTAAGAATTCTGACATGTGGGCATCATGCTAGAGAGTTCATAGCGTCCATTAAGTTATCTTGATATGTACATAGAAGCTCTCTGAAGGTTTTTGCCATGGTATAATCTCTGGCTGAAGATCCATAGCCACATCAAGCAAATCAATACAGAATTGTATCTTTTCTTGATACTTGCCCCGCAACCCTGTCAGTGAGTAATACTTTCTTCTGTCATCAGTTGACCAGAAGTTTCTCATCTCTCCAGATGTCTCGTGAGGTGAGTTTGCTTAGGGTTGTGCCTCCATCATAGATTACAGTAGTGTAAATATATTAAGAAATTCACCAGTTGCAGTATATCTTAGCAGCAGAATGGACTACTGTATGCCTACTAGTTTTTGAGGTAGCTTGCTGTAAAGGACAGTTAACCATGATGCCTGTCTTCAACTTTTGTGATAGCCTGTCCTAAAAAGATTCTTAAAGCTCAAAGGTTGAGTATTTGACTGAAAACTTTTGTTTCCAGGGCAAAGTGAAGCTTTTTTGCATAAATGATGTTGAATTCAAGCGACTTGCTCTGAGCAGTTAGAGTAATATGAGGAACATTTGAGAGCTCCTTTCTTTGCTCTTGAAAGTGTAAGGTATACTTTTCACCCCTCAGGCTTCTGAAGAGCACAGGAACAGGCAGGCTTACAAAAAACAAATCACTGCACTCCTTCTTCCTGTGAGAACAACTCAGAAGAGTAGGTGTTGCTTATTGCATAGTAGTTGAACGTTATGATAAAGATTGTGTAATAGCCTCTATAAAGACCTATACTGAGAAGAGCAGACACACTCAATCTACAGAGGTAGAAGTAGAAAACAGGTGGATTATGTGCAAGATATTTTCATGATACAAAACAAAAATGTACATTAAGTGGGGAAAAATCTCAAGTTCTAAACAGTTATCTTTTTCTAAAAGTAAAGCTTTTTGCTAAGTGACACTGTAGATAGAGTTAACAAAATTTATCACGTTAGTAGAACTCAGGATTGAGTATTATTCTTCCATAATTAATATAGTCTCTTTCATCAGTAGATGTTCAAAGGTTGATGTAAGAGTTTCAGCAAAAAGAATGTATATCTGAGTTTTAAAGCATATCATACTATTTTTAACTCTTTCAAGGAACTTAGACTTTATTAAGGAATTCACTTTTTACAATCATCATGATTTTAAAAAGTCTTGCGTTGCACTATAAGAAATACACTCAACATTTTTTTTTACTCTCCATTTGAATGTTCCAAAAATCGTTTTCTGAAAATCTATTCTGAGTTATTGGCTGATGCAGTTTGACAGACTTGGCTCTCTGCTACTGGAAGAAGAGTTGTTTTGTTTGGGTTTTTTTCAATGTTTTTTTGAAAGGAGAGAACTTAAGATTTATGCTTCTTGTTTGAGAAACTATTTTAAGAAAACAACCTGAGTTTAAAACTTATTTTTTTCAGTTCCTCAAATGTTAACAATGATGGTTGACTTGGAAGAAGATGAAGATTGGGCAAATGCAGATGAGCTTGAAGATGATGATTTTGACAGGTAATTCTGAAACTAGTTGTTTCAATTATATTACCAAGACTGTGTGAGTAAAGGCAAATTTTAAGTGCAGGATGCAAATGACTGCAGTGCATTACTTTTTCTTTACTCAAGTAACTGTTACAGTTTTGTTCCCTCTGTCATAAGCAGTGTATGTGACTTGTTCTCAGACAGTTAATATGTAGGCTATTTAGATACTGCTCAGCAAGTAAGTAAATTCTTTCAGTATTTGTGTATTGCTGCAATTCAAGTTGCATGTTCTCTTGTCTGCTGTTTTGTACTGTTTTAACTTTTCAAACTTTTGTTTCTTCTGTCATCTATGATACTCAGTTCAGAAATCAGTGCTTCCTAGTCCTTTAAATGGAGGACTTATCCTGAAGTTAGCTGGAACCAGAGCTGAAGGATACTGACATGTTTAATCATCTACAACCAATCGCTTCATATTTTTCTGTATCTATGCCCTTGAAAAGGTGGTATTAAAGAAAAAAGCTGCCTACCTTTGAAAGGACATCAGAATGCATGGTGGAATTCCTTGCTGGATTTCATCTAGCTGAAAATATTGTGATATTGCTATTTTTCTAAATCCCTTGATATGGCTAGCAGTAGCTTATCTTGTTGTGTCTTAAGTGAGAGAGATCTACTAAAGATGTCCAGTCTTTCTGATTTGCTTATTCCTGTGTGCTTTGTAAATTGCTCCAGTTTTTCAGTAGACTGTCTGTGGTTTGTCTACAGCATCCTGTTATATCTGCTCTTGTCCAAATACAGTTAGAATGAAGTAGAAGAAAGCAGAAATACATGTCAGAGATAACTATCTTCACACTACTGTAAAGACATGGATGTTCATTTACCCCTCTAGATGCTTTTTTGCCACATTTGGCATCTCCTTCAAGACTTGGATGTAATTAGTGTTTTGAAACAGTTTGTCACCAAACACTTTGAGGTCTTCAGAGGAAGACAGGCAATAGAAGAGATGTTGATTTACCGCTGAACTGTATAGTGACTTCTACTAGATACCAGGCATGTAAAGATGCTTGCAAAACTGATGCATAGGAATTTATGGAAGAACCTGTTTAATCTCTGCTTGACTCGGAATACTTCTTTATTGTTCCCTTTGATTATGGAATTGAAAGTAAGCTGTCCTTTCTTCCCCTTCTCACGTGGTAGATCAGACCCTTTTAACCTGTTTCATTTCCTCAGCTTTGAAATTTTGCCGTACAAGTAGAATGGTCAGACACCACTGCATTCAGGTTTGTCGAGTACTTGAATCTTTTCATTCAGCTAAATTTTAAGGAGAAATAGAATATTAAAGTTCAAGTCCTCATCAAGCCTTTCAGGGTGTGGAAGTTTATTCAGATGGCCTGCTTTAGGCAGCTTAGTAAGTACTCTGAATCATCCACTTGAGGCATGCCAATTTCTGTTTATTGTCAGCAGAGTAACTTTGTTCTTCTAAACACAAGTTAGCTGCCTATGGATTGTAGAGTGAAACTTTTCCTTTTTTTTTGTGAGCTGCAAGTAGAGTGAGCAAAGATCAGAAAACAAGTTATGCTCAGCGACATTAGCCTAAAGGAGAAGTGTAGCTTCTTTGGCCCTCTGAAGTGATAGGAGAGATTGAGGCTTAGACAGAAAGTACCAGATATCATCTAGTCTCTGGTGATTGTGTGTGGTGGTAGTTTTTTCTTTTAGCAGGCTCATTTATGTTACTGTGTGTCTCCCACCACTGAAGTTCACCTTTGTGGAGAGTTGTTGATTAGCTGATGTGCATGCTAACCTCTTCTGGTGCTTGTGTCTTTGTAGCTTCGTAAGATGACTGGAATTTCTGTGCAATCCAAGAAGCAGGCTAATGATCATCAGGCTGTAGCCTAGTTAGGGTGTGTTCAGATCTGTCTAAGGGGGATGTGAGTCAGCCTACACTAAAGCAGCAGGGAATATTACAGCATTTCCAGTTTTTTGTTGCTCTAACTTCATAAAGCAGTGAAATTCTAAAGGAGGAAAAGGTTAATTCAACTTCCTCTTTTCCTGGCAAAAGCCTTGCAAACATTGCAGGGAGGTGTGTGGTCATTTTTCTAAGGTAGCCTATCTTTATTTCCTCAAACTGAATGTATAAATTAATGATGGGAGAAAAGAACTCAAAGAACATATTTCAGGCAAAGGCTGCCATTAATTTTTGGCACATTTCCTCCAATCTAAACCTGTGTGTCCATGCTCTGTTGTCCTGCTGGTAATGTGTCTATTTGAACATGACTAATCTGAAGAACAAGTACAATATTGTCAATATCTTTGCACAAACATCTTTGTTCACAGCATGTGAGCATGTGAGTTTCTAGACTCTTTATGGTTTGAAATGAGACTTGGTGATTCAAGCATAATAGTTTGAAGACCTCTATTTCTGACCCAGCCAACTGATACTTGGAAGAAGAGGGAGATTCATCCCTTTCTGAACCATTACTCAGCTTTTCCATCAGCGTGGGTTATTAGAGTTCTAGCCATACCCAGACTGTAACAGTAGTTATCTGTGTCCTGGAAACTTTCTTGCTTTTCTGTTGGGAATAATTCTATTGGGTGGAACAAGTCACTTTGCACAGGTAATCTTTGGCTATTCTCAGTTCTGCAACTGGCTGAGAGTCACAAATTCCTCACCTGGTCTGGATGTTTTATGCCTGAGTCACTGGCAAGAGAACATGCTACTAGAGTACTGGTACTGCAGGCATGCGAGAAAGGTCTCTTATGTGCCAAAGCTTGAATTCTGCTGGTTCACCTGATTCATATCAAGTCTGAACTGGTTTGTGTTCTCATGACAAAAAGATGATGGCCAGTATTATCACATGATTGATTGCAAATTTAGTTTCAGCTTCCTGAGTATGTATAATTGTTGAAAAATTCAGTCAATACCTGGTAAGGCCCAAGTTTCTTTAGTATGAGACTTAATAAATGTTTAGGTGGAGGGTAAATAATTATTTTGTGACTGGTGTGTGTGCTTTTAGATTTAGGTATGCTTTATTTACTTATGGAGGCTTGTGTGTATTCAGATGGCAAAAGTCTGAATAATAGAACTGCAAGAAAGGGCAATTCTGTGCCCTGTTGGACTATTTGTTTTATTGTAGATATCAAACCGCTGATATTTCTGTAACTGGTATTTAGCAATGCAGTTGCTGGTGAGAGTGCACTGGACAGGATGGCATGTGGCCTTGGAGGAAAACTTGTTCTACCTATGATTAAAGAACACATTATGCAAATGCTTCAGAATCGTAAGTAACTGCTTTTTTTTTTTTCCATTCTATCCTTTCTAGGAACTTTGATACCTCTTAAATCTTCATGTTTAGCTACTTAGTATATTTTTATACACTTCCACTTTTGATTTCAGCAGCGAAAACTGTAAATGCTGTGAACTTGGAAGTTTGTATCTTTTCTTAGTCTGTGATTTATTAAACTTGCATACAGTGCATTACAACTTGTTTCTGGAACATGGACAGCTGAATGGAGATGTCAAAAACAAACCAGTACATTTCTTTAAAACTCAGTCTATGAATTAAATAAGGGAAAACTCTTTTTTTTTTTACTTTAGAATATTCTCTCTAAATCCCTGTACAGCGCCTCACAGTATCAGTGTGCCTAAAGTGCCACCCGTTATTCTGTAGCTCAGGTTTTTTGCTACTTCAGAAATGCTGCATTTAAGTGACATTTTATTACAGTTCATAGAGGAAAACTTGTTCTTTTTTTTCCCCCTGTAATTTGATGGACCAAAATACAGATGTCTGTGGTCGCCTGGCTGTCTTTTGGTATGCTGGTTTTAATATTGGTATCATAAGGTGTTTCCATATATTCTTATCAGTTGCTTTGTGTGCTGCTTTTCCTCTTAAAATCTACATTGTGGTGTTCTTCATTCCAGGAATTTAATACATTACCAGCAATAATAAAAAACTTGCATTATTTTGGGAAAGAAGTTCTGTTTCATGCCTTTCCCACCGATCGTTTGATAAACCTGTGTGTTCTCCTGGTTTTCTTTTCTGTAATCCCATGGTTTCTAGCACAGAGAAAGATTTAAAAAAAAAAAATAAATAGAAGAAAGTGGAGTTTCTTATGTTTCCCTTACCTAAAGAAAAAGGAGGGGGGCATGAAAGATCAGTTTCAACAATAGCCACTAATCTGGGAATAGGCTAATAGAACTTGGAGGTGGGGAAACCCTTACATCCCTAAATGGAAGGTTACTGTTCTTAAACAGTCTTGGGGAGATTGCTGAAAAGTTTACTTCTGATTATTTATTTGCTTTAAATTTAGATACTGTTTGGCTCACTAGACCTTTTTCCCCTCCTCACCTAAAGAGAAAGGTATAAGCTGTTTTGATAGTGTTAAAAAAAGACAGGAGAGAGGGGAAAAAGAAATACTGTCTTGATGTTTCCCTGGTTAGCTCATTTAATTAAAATCCAGTTCCCAGGTCTTAGTACTATGTACATACTTGTATCAGCAGTTAAGAATCTTTTTTCTAGGCCTGGATTTGGCCTGGATTAGATACTCAAATTTTTGCACACCTCTGGAAGTATGTATGAGGAAAAGTGAAAAGTATTTAACAAATCAAGTTGATGCATCTATTTCCCTTCCCTCTCCTGTTGTTCACTGTTCCTCCTCCTGTCCATCTCCACCCCCTAGAAGGTGATTTGTCTTTGTGGTGCTTTTTAGTTTCCAAAATGAATAACATATCTATTTTCATTTTTACTCTTTGGTAGCTGACTGGAAATACAGGCATGCTGGCTTGATGGCGCTCTCAGCCATTGGAGAAGGATGCCACCAACAGATGGAGGGAATTTTAAATGAGATAGTTAATTTTGTTTTGCTATTCCTTCAGGATCCTGTGAGTATAATTCTATTAATTACTTCAAAATGTTTTCATTCTGCTCTCATGACTACTTGTTAACTATTTGAGGGAAATACTTTTTCAGCATCCAAGAGTAAGATACGCCGCTTGTAATGCTATTGGACAAATGGCAACTGACTTTGCACCTGGTTTTCAAAAGAAATTTCATGAGAAGGCAAGTAGTAGAATAGTGAAAAAAAAAAAAAGTGGTAAAACTATGTCCCCTTCAGAAACTTATTCTTCTGAAAATAAACGTTACTTTTTCAGGTGATAGCAGCTCTGCTGCAAACAATGGAAGATCAAGGCAACCAGCGTGTTCAGGCCCATGCAGCTGCGGCACTGATAAACTTCACTGAAGATTGTCCCAAGTCATTGCTTATTCCATATTTGGATAATCTAGTGAAGCATCTTCATTCCACTATGGTGATAAAATTACAAGAGGTATAATATACAGAGCAAGTTGTTTCATGGAGGATAACCTTATTACATACAAAGGATCAGTATAGCTGAACTAAGACCTCTGAAAGAAGCCAGTATACCTATCTGCTGATGTTAGTCTAAACTGACAAGAATTAGGATACATAAAAGTGCAGATTTTTACATTTGGCATGCTTTTAAGTAAAATATGTGCTTTAGAAATGTAACACTTTATTCTTCCTCTTTCCAAGTTGATACAGAAAGGCACTAAGCTAGTTTTGGAGCAAGTTGTGACTTCAATTGCATCAGTTGCAGATACAGCAGAGGAGAAGTTTGTTCCCTACTATGACTTATTTATGCCCTCTTTAAAACACATTGTTGAGAATGCTGTTCAGAAGGAATTAAGACTTTTACGAGGAAAGACTATTGAATGCATCAGCCTAATTGGTCTTGCGGTTGGTAAAGAAAAGGTAAGCTTAGATCTTATCCAATGGTCTAAATACATTTTAAAATGCCTTTGTTTTTTGTGGTGTTAACATGGAATTAATATATTCACTTGTTAAACACGTAGCTATGTGGTTGCTGATTTCTGTGCTTGCTTTCCTGTTTTCATTTCTGAGGTGACTGTCTTGCTGTTTAGATTCACAATAGAATCTTACGAAAATATTTACAGCTTAAATTTTTCTTGTCACACTGAACAGTGTTGAAAACAAGCAGTTTTTATTTCATTTGGGGTTTTTTTGCCTTAAGAGAAACACTGGAGCCTCTCATTTACACAGTGTCAGAATGGCAGGTAAAATGTATGTAGTTCAAAGGAAACTTAGCACAGTTTTTGTATGTGGATGCCTGGAAAAGTTTAAATGTGCTGGTAATAGAACTTGAAGTACTTGTTTGTCATGAGGTTTGATGTATTAGGCAGGTTTTTTTCCTGATAAGTTGGTTAAAACATGTCTCTCTAGAAGTACCGAGAAACAACTGTGAAGGACTATGTAAGAGTCTACGTGATGTTCTGATAGCAAGTTCATATTACGGTTTAAATATTTTCATTTTATTGAGTGAAGAAAACAGAGGATTACACTTAAAAGTAGAATAATGTGATGTACACAGTATGAAAATACTTATAGGCCCCTGCAAAATTACCAGCCCTTTCCTTTGACTTAGAAGAACTACCAGTAAACTTACCATTCATGCAACTAAATTTTAAACAAATTTTAAACATGACTAACATTTAATAAATTAGTCTTAGAGGACTACTGAGAACAATGGGGAGTGAAGAGAGGGTAGGTATAACATCATTGGGGCATTTATGTAGTGTTTTATTTAAACAGTCCTCTGCTTTCAAGTGTATGAACAGAGTTATAGTGAAGCTTAAGACAAGAATGACTTAGTGATGCTTCCAGAAAAAGAACTTGTGTTTTCACTTTTATCCACATTTCAGTCTATTTCAAGCTTTAGCTTTTGCCTTCATAGTGCGTTGGACTTAAGTCCAAACAATTTAAGTAAGCATTTAAGTCTCTGAAAAGTACCTTTTTAATTTGCCTTTAAAAACATACAGTTGTTTCCTGTATCTAGTTTATGCAGGATGCATCAGATGTAATGCAGCTGTTACTGAAGACACAAACGGACTTCAGTGATCTAGAAGATGATGATCCACAGGTATGTTAAAATTGTGTCTTTGTAGTGCATAGCTCGTTGGTTAGTATTAAAAACTTTCTTTGTACATGTGATGTTTCTGCCTCCTCCCCTCTCGCCCCTCAATTACACCTTCAGACTAATCGATCATCACGTCGTACAAAAATTTTGATTGATTGCCTTAAGATGGCCTTAGAATCTTTCACAGAAGTGCTTAGGAAATGAGATTTCCAGGACCTATATTTGCTGAAGAAATTTCAGTATGTGGGTAATTGTTACTTGTCTATTAGTAACTACTTTGGCATTGTATGACCTTTTCCCTTGCTGTCACCTTCTTATAAATAGTTCAACAAGACTTGTTAGACAGCTGTTCTAATGAGTGGAGAGCTATTTTGACTTGTGCACCTGAAAACAAATACTCCTCTGAAAAAACAGTACTGCACTCTTTTTTTTTTTTTCTCTGTTTGCTATTTTCAGAAATGTGGCTCTAGTATCATTTAAATTCAGGAAATTATTCAGTTCAGAAAGAAATTTATTTTTCAAGATGGTCATGAGTGTGTTACAAGTACGTCTTATACTGTCATGGTTTTACATGTATAGCAACTTTGAGAGGTACTGTCAATGTGTTATTACAAATAAAGATTTGGGACAGGTCTTTTGAAGATGCATTTTTACATGGATTGCATATTGGATGAGTTGTTCTCTTTGAAATAAGTTCTATGCACTGCTGACAAATTCTTTTAAAATGTCCTATTGTATAATGTTCTTTCTTTATGATTTCCTTTTAAGTATGCATTAAAATAAAATGTGGGACATGAAAATTCTGACTGTCTTTTTCTTTTATAGATTTCTTACATGATCTCAGCATGGGCCAGAATGTGTAAAATTCTTGGAAAGGAATTTCAGCAGTACCTTCCTGTTGTTATGGGACCTTTAATGAAGACTGCATCCATTAAACCTGAAGTAGCTCTTTTAGACAGTAAGTTTAAGATAATGTTTTGCTTGAAAAAATACTGAAATAAATTATTTTGTGTCACTTGTAGATTTTTTTTTTTTTTTTTACTTCCCCCCCTCCCCGTGTAACAGCACAAGATATGGAGAATATGAGTGATGATGATGGTTGGGAATTTGTAAACCTAGGAGATCAGCAAAGTTTTGGAATTAAAACTGCAGGCCTTGAAGAAAAAGCAACTGCATGCCAGATGTTGGTGAGTAATAGCGCAGTTTTGGTGATCTATGTATTGCTGGACAATCGAGGCTGCAAATACTCTTTATAGTAACAAATGAAATAGTTCTGTTTTTCTTTGGGTGATAGCGTTAAGTTTGGATTTCAGACACTTCACTGTGTGTGGCTTAATTGATTAAAAATAGTTCCTTTACTTTGGACCTTTAATTTTTAAGGTGAACAGATAGTTTTTCTTTGTTAGCAGAACTTTTAAGGAATTGGAGACATTAGAGAGTAGTCCTTTTTGAAACTGTTGATGTTTCTGAATTGATTTTGAAAAATACACACATGTACTAAGAGTGAGAACTCATGCTGCTATCAGGGTTCCTTAAAATACCACAGTGGAGGGGGTAGGTAAGTGGATTATTGCATATTTTTAAAAATAAATTGAGAAGACTTAAACTTTTAACAATCTTTCTCACCATTACGTAGTTGAAAAATATTAGTAACAGTATTTTCCCTTAAAAGTGTCATTTCCATGCTTTGTGTTTCAGGTTTGCTATGCAAAAGAGCTAAAAGAAGGATTTGTGGAGTACACGGAGCAAGTTGTAAAGCTGATGGTTCCCTTGCTGAAGTTCTATTTCCATGATGATATCCTGTTAATGAATTCTACTGTGAAAATGGAAACTTAGTTTGGAAGAATGTCATGCTTACTGTTTTCCTAAATTAATAAAAAGTGTTAGTGTTAAAATATTCTGTTGTTTTATAGCAGAAATTGTTTCAGAGAATGTTGTTTTACACGCTATTTTAGGCAATGTATCCTACTTTTCCCCCGAGTTTTTTTTTTAAATAAGCATGTCTATAATGCTAAAAGCAAACAGTAGAGAAAGTGATGTTTGTGCCAACAAAGTGAAGGAGAACTTGAGTAGCTTTTCTGTCATGGCCTGAATCAGGCTTGAAACAAGTTTTAAATAGCAAATAGTTTAATTTTCCTATTATCTTAATCTGCATCTAATTAAGAAATCAAATGCACTGGACTATAATAAAAAAAATCAACTTCAGGTAGAAAACTAATAACTTCATGATGGTGGGTGCTTAAATTTTAAGCACCTTATGTCGGCCTGGATTGTTTTATTTCCTTAATAATGAAACGTGTTCGAGTGGCAGCAGCAGAGTCGATGCCCCTCCTTCTTGAATGTGCTAGAGTCCGTGGGCCAGAGTACCTCACACAGATGTGGCACTTCATGTGTGATGCACTCATCAAAGCCATTGGGACAGAACCAGATTCAGATGTTCTCTCAGAAATAATGCATTCTTTTGCAAAGGTAACTTTCTTCCCTACAAATTTTGTGGTGTTTCTGTTCATAGCTTTATGTGGTAAGAAAGGACATGTGTTTGATGCTCATTTAAGTGGCTGGAAGAAATGCAAGAAGTTTGGGTTAACTATAAATGTTGTTACAGCTGATTGAAAAACTCAGTTGTTCTTTTTTTGCAAGAACCAAAATACCAAAGTATTAACCTGAAATAATTACTAGATTTGTTCATTTTAATTGCAAACCAGTGAAGTTTTGTGCATGAAATGTACAGTGGTACTACGCCAATAGTCAATTATACAAGTAATTGTATAATTTAAGCATTGATTAGACTATGAATGTTCTATTAGTTTTATTTCTGCTAGTGATCACTTAAAGCAGAGCATGTATTCATATTATCTGTGTCCGTAGAATTCATTAAGACTGCTCATGTGCCTTAAAGCTGAAAAACTGATCATTTTATTTCACTAGTGCATTGAGGTAATGGGAGATGGATGCCTTAACAATGAACACTTCGAAGAACTTGGAGGAATATTGAAAGGAAAACTAGAAGAGCACTTTAAAAATCAAGAATTAAGACAGGGTAAGTTACCACAAATTCCTGTTAAGGTGATAATGGCTGTTCTTTAAAGCAGAATTCCTAATAATTTCTGAACACAAAAAAAAAAAAGCTTAGTTCATATTTCTTTAATTCACATATTTATGTGAAGTAATTAGGCTTTGAAACAACAGAATCCATGAGTTATATTTGTAAGCTCTGGGAGATGTAAGTTGGCATCATTTGCAGAAACACTGTAGTTTAATAGAAAGTTGATGGACAGATTTACTTGAAGACAGTGCATATGTCTATGGTGTTGTCATTTCTGTGTTGTTGTTTTTCTCCATCTGAAGACTTTGCAGTTTTTTTATATCAATGGTAGTTTCTTATTTCTATGCACTTCTGTCATTGCGGACAAGCTGGTGTGTTTTATTTCTATTTCATGTGCTTTTACACATTCTTAAACTGAACTGTCTCATTATACTTCAAAGTTCTTTGAATCTTCTTCAAGACAGAAAATTCCTGTTGCATCCTCAGCCTTTATTTCCTGTTTTCTAAATATGTTTCTGCATCATTTTTTCTCTTTTCACAGGCTTCTTATGCACTTGTAGAAATGTAATGGTTTAATATTTGTTTTTCCATCTAGTGAAAAGACAAGATGAAGACTATGATGAACAAGTTGAAGAGTCATTACAAGATGAAGTAAGTTGGTTTGGGGAGTTTTTCCACTCATAAAGCACCAGGATGGAAATACATCACATGGATATGCTATGCTACTCATTTAATGCATAGTGCATCCTCAGAATTATTTCTTCCTGGAAGAATGTTCTGTTACCATATTTCTTCAAAACTTCCAGTAAGAAATGGATCACAGTAACTATGTGAATTAGAAAATAGGAAACATTTCCGTGTTCAGTATACTGAAGGAAGAAGTTCAGGATACAGCTCCTCGTGTTCTTCATCCTCTCAAACATTTCTTAGATGACTTTATGTAGTCTGCTGTCAAGTGCTGTATCAGTGATAATATAAGGCCTAGCCCTGCTGACTTGCTTTTTCTTTGTGCCTTATGACCTAGGTGGCTCTTAACCTTGAGCATACCTCTGATACTTAGATCTCTGACGTGCCAGGTCAGGAGCCTGCCTCAAAAAGAATAGACCTAGAATAGTACCAAAGGAGGAGAGCAGGATGAATAGCTGACATAATGTGTTTTCTTATGAGAGAATACCAAAATGACTACTTAGCCCCTAAGATACCGAACTGACTTTTTAGTTTGAAGTGGAGGTAACTGTAGAAGGGAGACAATAGTTCTATTAAATCCTTACTGGTATGGAGACAGTAATAAAGAATAGTAAGTCACTGCTGCTTATAACATGAGGCATAAAGGATACTCAGTAAATTCAAGAACTAGCTGGGGTTTCTTTTGCCACACAATGCAGATGTGAAGTTGTGAAATTGACTTGTGAAGCTTGTTTACACAAGTTTAGCCTTTATGCAGACTCCAGAATACAACAGAAGATGCACCCATATGTAAATACTTTCTTAAATAACAATGCAGTTCTTGAGCCCTTTTCCTTTGGGAACATTAGGCCAGCATTCAAAAGGCTAGATTTCTGGCACCTACATACTGCATGGGATCAAAAAAATAACAAAACTCAAGTTCTAAGCCAAGAGCCTTTTCTGATTTTTCTCACTTTCTTATTTGCAATGTTTACTGTTCATCCTTGTAGACTGAGTTAGGCAGTTTGTTACCTTTTTTTCTTATGTGTCACTCTGTGCTGATAATGAGAGAAAATGCTAGCAAGCAGCAGTTTCAGAAAAGCTGAATCCATACTCTACAACAATGCATTTTTTAAAATGCTTTAGTTTATATTTGACCTTGCTGATTTTTTTTTTTAAAGACTGCAAGGAAGACTTGTCTGCATTACCCTGTGAAAAGTAGGAGTGGGACCAGAATGTCACTTGCCATATGGACAGAATTAACATATGGTAATGAGTAACATTGGGATAGACACCTTTGCAGAATATGTTTATATAGCCCTTTCCTGAAGGCAGCAGAAATGTAAAGGAGTGCAGAAGTCATGAAAGATATTCAAACAGTAGTTTCAGTAAGATACCCAGATACAGCCCTAGCTTAGGCAGTAACTAAACTGCTGAATTGATAGAGGGGAGGAGAAGGCATATACTAAGCAAGTGTTACACTCTCCCGCTGAGCATCTGTTAATCAGCTATTAGTAAACAGGCACTGACACACATGTCAGGTGGACCTTGCGGTGTGCTGCAGCAGTTCTCTACCTTTATTTTCATTTGTGCATATATTCCAGAGTTACTGCTTGAATTATGCCTTGGCAATGCAGAAGTTGTCTAATCAGGGAGGGTTTAAATATCCAGCTGTGGGAAGCTGCCTGTTGCATGAGAAATATTTATTAGTTTCTCACTAGGGACTAGAAACTACCTGTCTTATGTTTTCCCTACCTATTAAAGAATAAACTGATTAAAGGAACCATACTGAGTACAACAGAACTTGCTTTAAAATAAAGTTAAAGGGGTTTTCCCGACACAGGTGTGTCTGGGAACAATCCTTGCAGATTTGCAAGGATATAAATCTTGATCTGCTTGCAGATATAACATGAATTGATACCTGAATCTGAGCTAAGGATCTTTACTTCACCAGCTTAATGCATTAATTGGGCAAGGTGAAAAATGGAGTTAAGCCATGGGAGGAGATGATTAATATTCCTTACATTTTTGCCACACTCTTCTGTCACAAAGGCAGTTATCCATTTACTTTTCAATATAAGCTTGTTACAGTATCTGTAAGGTACAGAAGAGGAAAAGGACGCTTTCCCTTCTGTAAAGGGAACCCACTTGAAGCAGTAAATTTGCACAAGACAGTGTTTGTCTTGATAAAATTTTTCTGTCCCTGAAACAAACCTTCAAGTCCTAGGCAATTGAGTACTAGCAATGGAGTTAACATTTTTAAGAAGGGTAAAAAGGAGGACCCTGGGAACTACTGACCTGTCAGCCTCACTCTGTGCCCAGTAAGATCATGGAACAGACTTTCCTGGAAGTTATGTCAAGGCACATGGAAGACAGAGAGGTGATTAGGGACATCTGACGTGGCTTCACAAAGGGCAAATCATACCCGACTGATCTGGTGGTTTCTGTGATGGAGTGACTGCATTGGTGAATTAAGGAAGAGCAACTGATTAAGAGCAACTGACTTCTCTAAGGCCTTTGACACAGTCGCACACAACATCCTTGTCACTGAATTGGAGAGATATAGATTTGATGGATGGACTGTTTGGTGGATGAGGAATTGGCTGGATGGCCATGTCCACAGAGTTGCGTTCAGTGGTTCAATATCCAAGTGGAGATCAATAACAAGGGGTGTCCCTCAGGGATCTCTACTGGAACCAGTAGTGTTTAATATCTTCATCAATGACATAGACAGTGGAATCAAGTGCACCCTCAGCAAGTTTGCAGACGACACAAAGCTGAGTGGTGCAGTTGACAGGCCCGAGGGGTGGGATGCCATCCAGAGGGACCTGGACAGGCTTGCAAGGCAGGTCTGTGTGAACCTCATGAGGTTTAACAAGGCCAAGTGCAGGGTCCTGCACCTGGGTCAGGGCAACCCCCTATATCAGTACAGGCTGAGGGATGAAAGGATTGAAAGCGGACCTGCCGAGGAGGACTTGGGGGTGCTGGTGGATGACAAGCTGGACATGAGCGGGCAACACGCGCTTGCAGCCCAGAAAGCCAACTGTATCGTGGGCTGCATAAAGAGAAGCGTGGCCAGCAGGTCGAGGGAGGGGATTCTGCCCCTCTACTCCGCTCTGGTGAGAACCCACCTGAGCATCCAGCTCTGGGGTCCCGAGTGCAAGAAAGACATGAACCTGTTGGAGCGGGTCCAGAGGAGGGCCACAAAACTGATCCGAAGGATGGAACACCTCTCCTGTGAGGACAGGCTGAGAGAGTAGGGGTTGCTGAGCCTGGAGAAGAGAAGGCTCCAGGGAGACCTTCTTGCAGCCTTCCAGTACTTACATGAAAAGTGGAGAGAGACCTTTTACCGGGGCCTATAGTGACAGGACAAGTGGCAACAGTTTTGAACTGAAAAAGGGTAGGTTTAGATTGGACATGAGGAATAATTTTTTTCATGACAAGGGTGGTGAAGTTGCCCAGGGAAGTTGAGGATGCCCCATCCCTAGAGGTGTTCAAGGTCAGGTTGCCCAGAGAGGTGGTAGATTCCCCGTCCCTGGGTCCATTCCAGGTCAAGTTGGACAGGGCTCTGAGCAACCTGATCTAGTTGAAGATGTCCCTGCCCATGGCAGGGGGGTGGGCTAGATGAAGTTTCAAGGTCCCTTCCAACCCAAACCATTCTATGATTCTATCATTCTGTGATTAGACCAAGAGTTGAAAAATAGTGGACTTAGGTTGGTTTTACAAAACCAAATCATTAAAACAACTTTATTCCATTAGTTTAGAGACCTTAGCATTTCATGTGACTTCTACTATTTTAAAGATCATTAGTTTTAATGTGAGTTGTATCCTTTTCCTATCAGGATGACAGTGACGTTTATATTTTGACTAAAGTATCGGACATTTTGCACTCAATATTCAGCAGTTATAAGGAGAAGGTACTACCGTGGTTTGAAAGGTTACTTCCACTAATTGTCAACCTAATTGTAAGTACCTTGCTTTCTTTGACTTTGATTATTTTTTTCTGATGTGCTAATAGGTCTTCCATGCTGTTATCTTAGAGAACTTGGTAGATAGAATGTAGCAATTACAGTTTTAGAAAATAGAGGCTGTTGAAGGTTTATTTTGAATCATGTATGAAGTTGTTACCCTATGCTTTTTGAACAGCTGCACTGCTGTGCTACTTCTAATTTTTGTGTTGTAAGACCCAGGATCATTGACACACACAAGTATTTTGGAAATTTAGTTTGCCTGGGAGTGTCTGTTACTCTCTAAAATGCATTTCAAGAAGAGGGCCAAAAAAGTGTTGTAGACTAGTGGGGAAAACTGAGATTGAAATACGTAACAGAGTGTGAAATAGAGGTAAAGGTTTTAGTCTAAGATCATTATTCTCTTAATTAGCTGAGGTATTCACCTGGATTTGGTTTTGTTTATGGTATTGCTGCAAGTATCATTACAGAAAACTATACGTTTGCAGGATTAAATTTGATCCAGGAAGATTTTAACAAAAATACTAGACCACTGTTACTATGATTGTTCTGTTGATACCATCGTTGGCTGTACAAAAATACCGATTTTAAGGTGGCTTGAATGTTACCTGTTTTTGATGCAGTGTCCACACAGGCCATGGCCAGACAGGCAGTGGGGGCTATGCATTTTTGACGACATTGTAGAGCACTGCAGCCCCTCGTCGTTCAAGTACGCTGAATACTTCCTGAGGCCAATGCTGCAGTCAATATGTGACAACAGCCCAGAGGTTAGGCAAGCAGCTGCCTACGGTGTTGGAGTTATGGCACAATTTGGTGGGGACAGCTATCGTCCTTTTTGCACAGGTACATACTTCTGATAAAATGATTTGAATGTGATTGGGGCGGGGTTAAAAATTGCTTGCCTTTTGATTAATGAGGTTTCTTCCCTTTGGCAGTGAAATAGATTGCCAGTATAACCTGTGTGGCGGAGTGGTGATGCTTAGTAAAATACCTGAATTCCTTGGGCTTTTAATGATGTTCTGCTTAGTAGTTTTTCTGTTGCAGCACTTACTGCTTAGCAAATTTGATGTACATATATATTTTTTTTTTAAATATGGTCTGACATGCAAATGTCAGACCATTTATTTTTTCATAAAAAATAGCTTTCTGGTACACACCTGTCTCATAGTTGTTTTTTATTAATACTAACGTGGTTACATATTACCACAAATACCACAAAACCCTTTGGATGTCTGGAAAAATTATACAAGTGACCTGTATGAAGGAGTAGCCTAGAACACAACTTATGTGGTGCTCTGCTTTCCTGTCCCGTTATGTTAAAAGGAGGAGCCTGGTTTCTGTGACTAAGAAAGGAAATGAATATGACAATGCCTATCAGAAACACTTTGTCTGCTTTTGTTCTGAATGTCTCAAGCTTCTCTAGAACTTCAAATTTGTGTTGAACTTAAAGAAATTATTGTCTGCTGGCACTCTTCTTGCCAGTCAACAAAGTTAATTTTGCACACTACATAGCATCCCTTATCAGAGGTTTTCTTCCTTTTTTAAGAAAATATTGTCAGCTGTTTCAGGTATGTATTTCACATGAATTCTAAATGAAATTAGGATTTAATTAATTAAATGATTAAGGTAATTAAATGATGTAAGAAAATAAGAACCATGTGATAGATAAGTTAGGGCTTTAACACAAGTCTTACATCAATAGAGGTGGTAATTTTCACTGTTAATATAAATGTAATTGTCACATGATGAGGTGTCTTTTAAAAAAAAAATCTATAAAAAAGCAAGGGGGAAACCTTGCAGTGAAACATTAAAATTCAAAATTGTCTAGAAAAATACTTCCTAAAAGATGGGGGTTTTTGCAAACTTTTCCATAAGCTTGTCCCAAGGGTAGAGGAGTAGAGACTGAGGTCAAGACAGTTCCGATTTTGGAGTTTTGAGGGGGGTTTTAGTATCTGTTGAAGTCTAATTTTGTTTTTCATTCATTAGACTTTACCTTGGCCCACTTAAACTTTGTAACAACTTTGATCGTTTTCTTTGTATTTGGACAAATAATCCTTGCTTAAATCCAGACACTTGGCTTCTCCTTTAGTTGGCTGTTTAGATACAATAACCTTTTTGCTTTACAGCATACAGTTTATTAGTAGGCACCTCAAAAGTATTTTAAATTCTTTTGTATGTACATGAAAGAACTTTGTGATTTATTTTAATAGATGAAGATGTGCTGTGAGTAGAAACAAAGTAAATCCATGGCATGAGAAGCTTTCTGTCTCATAGGTTTTACTGTCTTCTCTGAAAACATCATGTTTGTGAGCTTTTACTTAAAAAATACTTTCTTTACTGATTAATATATAGCACAGCATATTGTTCTATTGCAAGTTTGTAGCAGTAAGTAAAGACTCGAACCTATCCAGAAAAAGCAGATGTACTAACATGAGCGGTTTTGGCAGTCAGTTGAAAATAATACAGGAATATAGGGAGAACTTGTAAATGGCAGAAGAGCTACATTATGATGAAACAAAAAGAACTAAAAATAGAATTGGTAAAGAGCAAAGAAATAAGATTGAAGAAAAAACTACAGCAAATCAAGTAACTTTCTAAATGGGGTTACAAGGTTACAATTTATGTGACTGTTGACAGTGCTTCTATTTCTTATGTTGGTGGAAGAATATTCTCTGTGAATATTGTATTAATTAGCTGCATGTGTTTCTTCTGAAATCATACCAGTGGCCTTGAAACTTTTAGTGGTGCAAGATGTCAGAGCAGTTAGTCCTTGGAAAAATATTACTATAGAAGATAGTCTTTCATAGTCAAAAGAATTTTTTTAGGATTTATCTATCACGATGTCTATGTAAGAATAGGTCTGTTCTCTAGACAAGAAGAAGACTCATCTGCTAAGCTGTAGGGAGGAGACCATCCTAATTCATTTTGATGCCCTCCTAATCTTACGGCTGCAAGGACACACATACCTACAGAGTCACCCATTAGTATTAAAGAGTATGAGGAAACACAGTTGAGTTTTAGCTTCAGCAGTCATGAAAACCTGAGGTATAAAATGCAGACTCAGTTTGCCTGGACATTGTAGACTTCTATGAAACAATTCTGCTTTGCAGAAAAGTCCAGCATCGTTACCCTGCATTCAATGCAGAAGCTAGTGAGTCTGATGACCAATGTTTCTGCACTTCTGTAATGTTTATCATCCCCATAAAAGTATTCTCATTTAGCTTAGGGTTAATCATATTTTTCCATAGCTGCCAAATTCTTCAAAAATCTAATTCAGTGGAGTTAATATCGCAAGTGTCATTGTGTTACCCCTTAACTGCAAAGCTGCTACTTACTCATGAAGTAGTGTGAAATCTCGCTCTTCCTCAGTAAGTGGAGTTATTCTGAAGTGTGCTTTCTGCACAATTCCACAACCTGTTTTCTGTGCTGATACAGAATTTCACAGCTTTAGCATTATATTTTTAGCAGAACAACACAAGGACAATTGTTCTTGCATGCATGTAGAGTGTTCTGAAGTCTGCATGGACACTAGTAACTAAAAACGTGACATTAATATTCATTTACAAGTGTGCATGTGGTTACCCACATGACTATTCAAAAAAATATAATTGCTGTTAACCAAGCAAGAAAATTAGCATTTTTCCTTGGTGTTTGGTTTTTACAATCTAAACCATGCCAGATGGATTCACCAGATGAGATTACTCCTATGAGCTTTTCCTAGTGCTCCTTTTAGTGGTGGGAGGTGTGTATGTACATATATATTTATATATATTTGTGCACACAAGCAATAGATGTACAGCAAGCATACACTGTAGACATGCACTAGAGTCCAAATTAATGTGAATGTCACTGTATCAGTGCTTTTCATCATCCCCCACGTTTATAGAACCTGTTAGATTAAAAAGATAATGCTTGTTATCTATGTTTTTACTATAAATTACAATGTTTTGTATATCGTAGATTGCATAACTATGACACACAGAGGAAGTTTTTTTTTTCTTTTGGATTTATAAAGCAAATCCACACTTCTGCAGTAGTTGTTTTCGTGTGTTTCCTTGCATAGCTTTATCTATCTTTTTGGTTTTCATATGGCTATTGAGCAGGGAAGAACCTAGAAGTAGTGGGACACTGGGATGACTGGATTTCGGTGCTTGTGGCTTGTGCCACAAAAAATCACGCTTCCAATACATGCAGTAGTCTCATGTAGAATTTGTGATGTTAATAAAGTATAACTTGATTGTGCATTAAACTTTATTCTTGTGTTTTTTAACAACTAGAGGCGCTTCCATTGCTGGTGAGAGTCATTCAGTCACCAGATGCCAAAACCAAAGAGAATGTCAATGCAACAGAGAACTGCATTTCAGCTGTAGGGAAGATAATGAAGTTCAAGCCTGACTGTGTAAATGTTGAAGAAGTCCTGCCACACTGGTTATCATGGCTTCCACTTCATGAAGATAAAGAAGAAGCTGTTCATACTTTCAATTATCTGTGTGACTTAATTGAGAGGTAAGGCAAAGTCTTGACATTAATGCAGAAAGTAAGCCTGTTTGCACGTTCTTTCCTTGCATTCATTTTCCAAAACTGAGAAGTTGCCAGGTTAATCTGGATATGCTTTAGAGAAGATAATTTGGAATGTCAGAACTGAGCCTTCCATGGAGTTATTGCTGTGTTTTTAAACAGTCAGTGTTCTCATCCGAACTAAGGTCTGTACGTCTTGGAAAAAGTTCCTGGCTGCTTTTTATGTACATGATGGGAAAGGATCAGCTGGGAACTCCTACAGAAAATTTCAGGAAAATTTTTGATGCTCTGCTTATTATCAGCATTCATAACTAGTCAGGTCTTTTTACTTAAGAGCAGCACGCATGCCCTTGCAGCCTTCTTTTCATAACCTTTTGAAGTAGCTTTACACCTTTTTGCTTTCCAAAAGCTTAAATGTCAACAAAACAAAGTATGAAGTAGAGAAATAATACAGATAAATTCATGCTACAGTGCTGTCTCCCTTAATACATTTGTAATAATAATTTCCATTACTATTGAAAACATCTTGTCCCACAGCTTGTTCTTTAGATTTGTGCTCCCTCCATAGGTCAATGGAAGAAAAGAAAAATACTCTAGCACGGGCGCAAGTTGCACTTCATCAATGAGTGGAGGCATGTCTTCTACAATTCAGCTTCTCTGAATCATTGTGTAGTAGCCATGTTGTGGCTGACACTGTAGTCTGTCTTAGCAGAAAGGAAATAACTCTGCTTTCCTACAGTCTTTTTTGCTATGTGAATGCCTTGGTGCTGTACTAAGGCAAGGTCTCAAATTGGGTGGTAGCAACTGAGGTCTCTATACTGAATATAGTACAGTTCTGTAAAGCCACCACAGTAATACTGGCATCTGTGCACGTACAGACATATCTAGAAATGGTACGGCATGCTTTGGTACCCAGCTATACTGTGGTACTTTTTGTACTGGCACACTTTGGTACCCAGCTCTGTGCAGGTGGCTCAGCCTTGTTACGTACTTCTCTGGAGCTCTGTCAGTCCTGCATTCACAGCCTCTGCGTTCCAGCAGCAGTAGGTGGCAGGGCTGGACGTGGATCACTGTTTTCCACCCAGATCCCTGGTTGCCAGCACTCCTTTACTCCAAGACTTGGCTGGAAAAGAGGGAGCAGAACTGCTTACTTGCTGTGTCAGTGAGAGTGCTGGCAGAGAGCTGAAGTCACTGGTGCTCCTGATGCCAGTAACACAACCTCCTCCCCCTTGCAGTGCTGAGAGATAGAGAAATAAGCCCTTTTAGGCAGGGTGTTTCTGGTAGACTATTTACAATTCCATCTGCATGGAACTCCACCATTCTGTAAAGTAACTTCTTCCTGATAAAGTGTAGGCTGATGAAAGAATCAGCTGGTTAAATATTAACAGGAGAGGGAACGTTCTGTCAGCACGCAACAAAGCTATGCATACTTACTCAGCTGAGTGAAACTTAGATGTAAATAAATAGCTTTAGAATAAGATATTTCAAAATCATTCAAATTATGTGTAAAATGCTTTTTTTTTTTTTAGTTAAACATTAATTTCTTTGTAATACGTATTTTGATTGTAACAGCAACAACCCAGTTGTCCTCGGTCCCAACAACTCTAACCTTCCCAGAATATTTGGTATAATTGCGGATGGTGAAATTCATGAAGCTATTAAACATGAAGATCCATGTACCAAACGGTTGGCTAATGTTGTTCGCCAAGTGCAGGTAAATAAACACTTGCTTAGGTATAAAGGGAACATGTAGAATCCACTTTCAGAAGTAACCAAACTGTTAAACCAATTCCGAGAGCCTTGTCTCCTTAGAGAATAATGCTTCAAACAGTGATCTTGAAGATCCTTTGACATTCCTTGAACCATTAATGATAAAACTTGGTAACATTTGCATTTGAATAAAGTCTGTCTCTTTTGATAAACTTCAGAAGCTTATTAATTAAAAAAAAAAAAAAGCTTTAAGATATATGCAGCTAGATGGTTAACAAGCTAGCCAGTATTAATTATTTGTGGTTGTTTTTATTCTGAGCCAGAAATTAAAATCTGTGGAGAAATCTGCCTATCTTTGTATCAGTGAACTGTACTGCAGGATTTGATCCAACATGGGGTTCCTGTAAGGGTCCCCAGCACCCTGTGGTGACTTACTAATGCAGAAGAGGCTTGGGATCTTTGCTAGAGAATGAGCACAAACCACAAGTAATTTTACTACTGCCCTCTTTAATTCAGTGCAAGTAGAGGCGGCTGTTCAGTGTTTTCCCTACCTCTGTGGAGCTGCCCCAACCTTTATGCCATCATGAGTCTGTACAGTGCTGGGTGATGAGGATGTCCAAATATTTAAGCTGCAGCTCTCTACGGTGTTGTGAGTGATAGTGCTCACAGGGCAGCTCTGATCTGGCAAAACACAGGTTCAAGAATTTTCAGAATACATGATTTTGGAAAGGATGCAGTTGGATGAGCATATCAGCCTGTGAGATCCATTATGACTGGTAGAAAATATCCTGTTAAAACTCTGAAGGCATAAAAAGAATGAAAACAACAAGCAAAGTTTCAAAGTAAAAGTGGTATAAGCGGCTGCTCTAGGTTCTGGCTGACAGATATGAATCCTTGCTGTTAGTGCTTGAAGTCTGGGTATGGAACTTTTGTATTTGGGTATGCTAATGAATTTGTTCAGTTTACCTTAAATGCTCAAGGTCAGTTGATTTTTTTTTTTTAATTTTTTTATAACAATACAATGGTACATACATGTATAGATTAGTTGTGTATAGCAAAGTCTTGTTTTGGCCAGGAATGATAGGAATACTAAGATGGAAACAAGACTTCTGCATTGGTTAAATGGTTTACCTTCAGACAGGGGGGAAAATCTTAAAGGTCATGTTTATTTAAAAATATAATTTTAACTTACTGTTACCAATTATTACCAATCCTGTATCTCTTCACACATAATCATTTGACTTTAGAGAAGCACTGTAAATCTTTTACACCATGGTAGGAGCTTTAAAGGCTGTGTAGCTGCTAACTGTCTGCCTGCTGCACCTTCCCAGATTCCAGGAGAAAGACTTTTTTTTTTAATGACCTCAGTAAGCTGTTCCACTGCCAGCAGCTGACATGAGTAACATTATGGTCATAGTTGGAATTAAACATAAACTTTTTTCTCATGCTTAGGTATTCCCAGGCCAGAAATACCCCAGAAATATTTCAGTGTAGAGTACCAATTTAAAGGTGTGTCAGAAATTCTAGAAGAGCACATCTAATTCTGCAATATTCCATTATACATTGAGAGTCTAAAATGCCTACTATTATTTAAAACTAAAAACATAAACCCAAACTCAACTTGAGGGCTTTGCTTTGAAATTCTTTCAAATTCTGTGAATCAATTTTTATTTGATTTTTTGTGTGTGTGAGAAAATGGCATTATAATAGAGCTGAACATAAAATATACCAAATATAAATGAAAACAATCCCTTTTAATTTACTTCAAGTATACTGCTATCACAAAAAACAATCTCAAGACCTACAGCCAGTCACATGCAACTTTTTTTTCCTATAATTGTCCTTCTAAAGAATGCAGGGTGCAAGTTGCTTCCAGCTTCTATTGATAAGCAAATAAATACTCCCAGCCTTTTTTAATTTACAGCATTTCCTGGTACCATTAGAACCAGGCCCTACTGATGGTGACTTTAAAAGCTAATGTCTCAGCTGAGGGCTGTGGTAACACAGGTGAGGTATACTGAGGGGAAGGAAAGTGTGGGTTTGCATTTACCCAGATAGATGCTATGTATATTCTCTCTGGGAGGTAATTTACCATTCTTTTCGCTAAAGAGTAATGCCGTGTGTTGGCAGCAGAATTTTGTGCATACACCCGTAGCGTAGCGTGTCATGTCACGCTGTAATCACAGTGCTCCCTTCCTCCGAATGCGTCACAGGTGTACCAGTGCCCAAAAGATACTCTCGCATTTAGGTATGGTTCAGTTTTGCCTGAAAAGTTACCTTTTAACTTCAGTGCAGAAGGGAGCAAATGCTTTAGGCTGTGATTAACTTGAGTGTCAATTGTCATTTGACCCACTTAGTTATAGGGAGTTCCCAGGAGTTTCGAATCCATTACTCACTCCTCTGCTACCGAGCCAGAGCTTGCCTCTGTTTAGCATTGGAGAGCATCTCTAGTTGAACCTACGTAGGGCTGCATATAACTGAAAATTTCACTCTGTTCTCTTTGGCATATATAGCCCAGTGAATGTTGAGCTTTGTAAACATACAGAAGTTTAGCATGTGCCTTAGAAGCTTGTCAGCCTGCATAAAGACAACTTCTCATTTGTTTTCTAGACTTCTGGAGGACTGTGGACAGAATGCATATCACAGCTCAATGCAGATCAACAGGCAGCCATACAGGAGCTCCTGAACTCTGCTTGAAGGGCCTTAATTATCATCTGCAAGAAAACTAACTCCAAATAAACGTTTACCCTATTGTTTAGGTTTCTTTTGTTTCTTTTTTTGAGTAAAACCAGAACTGTAGTGCATGTAGGCCATTCTTCTGCGACCTACAGGCAGTGGCAGCAGGAAGAAGCATTCTTTCAGAACGGTGTTTAAATTGGTTTCTATCCCACAACACGGAAGAAGTTTCCTGTAAACCCTACAATAGCACTGAAGAGTATTTTTCTAACAGTATAAGCCATCCATACGATGGTGAAAGGGAAACAAGTTGAATTTTCTCATTAGATATAATGAATTAAGAAACAGCTTTAAGACCTTGTATTCAGCAGTAGGTGTACGTTATAACGTTTCTCTACATCTAGTGTTAATTGTATTAATTGGAGTGTGAGTCTTTGTAGGGTAGAACGTGTCCTTCTGCCCAACAAGTTAATAGATCAAAAGATGAAAAACTGAAGACAAACATCGCGCATGAAGACCTCATTGATCGCACTTTCAGATGCCCAAAAACAACTCGTGCAGTGACTCAATGAGGAAAGCTGTTCAGCTTCCAGCCCTTGAATGTGAAGTCTCTTTGGCATGTCTGACAGTATCTCATTCACTCCTCAATAAACGACATTGAAACACAAGAAGCTTGTGTAGCAGTTCAGTGATGTGTGGTTCTTTTAATTTCCTCCTGTGAAAAGATGCAAGTAACAAACTATACAAGTCATGATTTTATATTTGGAACTTTGTATATTGTTGCCTCTAACTGATTTTATGCATTTTTTTCTTGACTTTTTAACAAATTTTTCACCCAAGTGTGTAGAATGGAAATTTAATGCCATTTCCTTTTATGACAGTAAATTTGCGTATCCTGACTTAAAAATGTTTTTAATGTTCAGATGTGATTGCATTTCATGACTTAGGAAACATAGTGTTGTTCCAGCTGCAAATGTGCAGCATGATCTGGCAGCCAGCAATACTGCTATAGGAATCTGTGTTTTGTTTAAAACGATCAGTTAGTTGGTAGCCTCACCTGAAAGAATCAAAAAACCTTTTCAGGTCTTTTTGGTACTGCAAGAGCAATACGTCATTTGCCAGCTAACATAGCAGCAAACATAAGCATAGAGTATGTGATTTCTAATAAAGGTGAGTGATGTTTTTGCACTCTATTACTTTGAAGATGTTAGTATATGCACTGATCTCTAAAAACTTCGGTTATTTACTGAAGTGTTCTTGAAGCCAATCTCAATAGTCTCTTAAAACAGAAATCTTTTCAGAGAGAGTGTAAGTTTTCTTCGTTTATAACAAGAAAAGGTAGAACTTTACATGTAATAAATTCTTCTCTTACTAAAGAATAAACTTAGTTTTGGCTTTGAAATGTTTCCAAAACAACCCTGATATAGAATGAGGTGTAGCAAAAACGGCCTAGGACCGTTATATCCAAATGTTTGTGACACAAAATGCCTTAACCACACAGGTTGACACTGTTGTTGGTTTTGAGGCAGCTGAAACTGTCACAAAGGATCTACTGGTCCAGTTTCCACTTTGTTAAATGTTGTTCATCTTGTATTTGCAGAAATTCAAGCATTTCGTACATCTGGAAAATGAGCTGTTAAGGATTAGATACCAGTACTGTGACAGAACTAGCAAGTCAGGTCAGTTATTTCAGGCACTGGTCCTGACTATAAAAATTGGGCTATATAATATCATTCATCTTTCTTGTTTGTTGGTTGTTTGTTTTTTTTTTTTTAAAGTATTCTTTATTTTAATTTCCTCTCAGTCTAAAACTTTTTTTTTCCCCTGCAGCTTGCTTTTTGTACTTTGAGAAAAAGTTTCAGACTTAAAATTTTTTTCTTTTTCTTTCTTTGGACTACCAATATGTGGAGAAAATAATAGCACATTTGGTATTTCCCTGAAACGGCATCAGCTTTGGCTCTCTGTAATGTATAAGAGCAGCATTCGAGTTGTTCTCCTAAAGGACCAACTTTAATCTTCCTTCCTTGTGGTCCAAGTAAGTGAGGACAAATAGAAGCAGGAGATGGGGTTGCTCCATGGGCCAGAGTCAGCCTACAGCAACTTTGTGCAGTTGCTTCTACCTTGTTAACAATTTATTAAATTTTATTAATAAAATATTTTAGTTTTATCAAAGACAAGGGCACCGAGTCGCTGTGCCACCCTGACAGGTGGGTCAGTTCCAGGGAGCACCTGGAGGTCTAATCTTGCCTGTCCCCACTGAACTTGTCAGGCTTAATCCAAAAGCTCCTGGAGCATTTTGTCGACTCACGCAAGCTTTAAAAACTCTACACTCCCTTTCCACCTGTTTAAAAGCTGTCTGAATCACTAATCTTAGCTTATCAGGTTCCTTAATTGGTGCTTGCAATACAGAATTTTCAGGCAGTCAACCATTCTTGATCTTCCCCAGCACTGAAGTACTCTTGCCCAGACAAAGTATAGTAGGACAGTAGCTTTATCTGCAGCTATCAAAAAATAAAAAGTCATCCTTAGGAAGGAGCTGAAGGAATCTAACTGTGGTACTGATATGGGAAAGGCCGTGGTTTTATTTCAACCATTTTTCCTGAGTGTAGAACTCCAAATCATGCTTTATCAAAATGTTCAGCCATTGCATTTGGCAGGAGATGTACCTAATGTGGCATAAAGAGCACTGCAGACACTAGTGGTGCTCTGCTTTGGCAGAACAAAGGTACCAAATCCACCCTAGACATCCAAGCAGAAGTGTTCAAAGTTGTATTTGGTAACAACAAAAAACAACTAGAAAACTCCCCACACTTAGGACACAGTGTTGTAGTTTCATTAGCTTGTTTAATCTTGTAATAGTAACTAGCAGCCCTGAGCATTGCTTTCAAAAGTAGCTCATCTCCTGAAGCTTTGTTGAGTTCCCATCCCAACAACTCTCGTATGTTACTGTTCTGAAGGTGAAACTACTTTTTGTTTGCAGCTCGTTTCTCATGAAGATACTAATGCAGATAAATGTCTAGTCTCCTTTGCCTGGCTTTGTCTACGAGATGTCCCTGAGAGTCCTGTGCAAATCTGTATAAGGAAGGGACTTGTAGACTTCATGTTTTCATCACGGGGTTTCTGTATTGCTGTGTCATTCTGTCATTGCTTTCTCTGCAGAGACTTCAAGGTAATGCTGAGTGCAAGGGCTGCTATTCCCCAGCATAGGGAAGTTGTTATTATGCCAAATGTTGTCTGTTCTCTACCCATCTAGATCTTTCAGTCTCATGTATGGAGTACATGCGTGAGAGCAAGATGTGTTGCACAGCTGGAATTTTTGATGAAATAAAGAATTAAGGAAAGGTGAATTTCCTAATGACTGTGTATGCATGTCTGTACTGGGTATGCAGCTGCCTGGGCTTTTGAATTGGAGCTTTATTTTTGCCTTGGTGGTTTCTATAGGGGTGCACACATACACTGAGTCTTCCAGATACAATGAGGGTGGTATTGAAAATCATATGAAAGTCAAGTATTTGCCACCATATATTTTTTTAAACTTTTAAGTATTTTGCTGTGCACCTTTGGGGAGCAGCCTTAGCCTTTCCTATTAAATCATTCAGTCCACTCTTATTTTCATAACTTAGAACTGAAGAGACCATTAAGCCCCATACAAGTAAGTACAATTGGCTAAGAAATGCATTTGTTGTCTTCTAAGAGGCAGTGAACAGGACCGAAGCTTCTGTCTAGTAGAGGTCCTTTCCCTTTTCGGATTATCATGAAGACGTTTCTATTGCCTCAAGAAAGAACATCTCTCAGGACAGCTGAACATGTGTCGAGACTTCAGAGGTATGGGCTCAATTGGATAAAAGTCATGGGATTCATCTCACCTGATACTGGCTATCTGTAACAAAGTTTGTACATAAATAATTGTCTGCAGCCCTGTTCAGTGAAGGAAAATGTGTGTGTCTAAATGTGATAGGAGATTCCCATCTGAGTTGGTGCTGATAGGTGAGAAATTGTTAGTATCTCAGGCGGTTCTTGGGATGATGTTTATTACTGGCACCTCAGTGGCTCACTGAATAGCCACCGTAGTTGTACTATAATGCAACTACTTGGAAACACTTTGATTTCCTGGAATTGACCAATAGAAAAAATATCCCTTCTCTAAAAGTCAGACGGCCTCCCTGCTGCCTCATCATCTCAGCTCTCAAGGAGATTTCACTAACTCTTGAGGTGTTTCACATTGACAGGTAAATAACCTGCTATTTAATCCCCATTCAAAGACACGATTCAGAAGATGCCTTCATTTCCGGAGGGTGTAAGCTACCTCCATCGAGACCACCTTTTGTCATCAAGTCAGATTTCTCTCTGATTTATGTTAGCCTCAGACTAACATACTATTAACACGCTAACTATTAACAGGTATAACACCACATAATTTTCCTCTTTCACAGGAGCCTCATTCAGGAGACATTACCCACTGCAATAGCCCTAGAAGCCATAAGTTTGGTTTGCCTGTAGCTCAGGAAAAGGTTCTTTTCTAACACATTCTTTCTTGACTCAGATGTGAGGCATGGAGACCCACTCGGGACGTGAGAAAGCTGTGTGTTGCCTTGTCCTTCAACACAAAATGCTATGCTCGGTAGGAGTGTGGTTGTTCCAGCACAAATCTAGGCTTTGCCTCTTGTGTTGGAACATATTTGCTTTTCAAAGGCGGTGTCTGGTTCTTCACAGCCCGTGAGGCCCAAATGTTTGGTCTTTACATTTGTTATACTTTCACAGATTTTGCTTGCAGAATTGCCTCTGCTCTTTCTAATTACCTGATAGAGAAGAAACCAAAGAGCCTCTCAGCTCTTCTGAGCCTATTTAGAAAATCAGCCTGGGAGTGGCAGCCTAGAAAGTTCTGAGTCAGTTTTGATTTTTATGACTTCGCTTTCTCACTCCAGAGGCTGCCCATGACCTCGCTTCGGGTGCAGGGAATTTTTGCAGCAGCTAAACAGTGAAATAAAAACATCTTTTGAGTTTAATATTGGTACCACTCTTGGTTTAAGAATAACTTAAGGTAATATAGCTTTAGATGCACACAAGTATTTGTAGTGGAGTTTCGCTTATTTAGCAATAGATACTGAAAATTTAACAGTAAGCAGTGAATGCCTGAAGGGGTTTGGTTTAGGGTTTTTTTTTTTTTTTTTGGAGGATGGGGTGTTGTGTGTTGCTGTTAGCAGAAGAGGCTCAAAGCTCTCCTGAGGCTCCAGATGAGCAACACTGGTTGCTGAAATGGAATTTTAGAATTTTATTCCAGAAAAGCGGGAAGGATGCATGTTGGCAGACGCTCCCCAGGGGACCGTTACCCAGGGGTATATAGTGAAGTATTCCCGAGTTAGCGGTGACTGACGGGCATTACAAGTTTAACTTGTCGCTTTTGTTCGGAAGGTCATTACTTGTCTTTCATCTTGCCAACACCATCACCACTGCTTGCTATCTTTTGCAGATGGCCAGTGTCTTTTGAGGGTGAGGAAGGAGGAAAAAAGTAAGGGGATATTTCTTCAACTTATTATTTCTGCATTAAACGTCTGACTGCGTTTTTCCTAAGTAGCAACAGAAAGTTGTATTTTAAATCTATCTGAAGTATGCTTTTTTCATGTAATACGTGCTGTTAACAAAACATTGTCCTGTAATAACTGCACGGTCCTATCTTGAGGTGATAGGATTTGATGTAAATTAATGAAAAGGTTTAATATTCTGTTCATAATCTATCTTAAAAACTAATGCTAATTTTCCAGCCAAAAAAGCTTGGAATAAAATTCACATTTTGTCCTCAGATCTGCAAAAAATATGGTCACAACACAACATCTTGAATTGGGGAAGTTAACGTTGCCTGAATTACTTGAAGTAAAATTATGCAACATCACCTTTTTTAAATAGCTGAGAATAAAATACCAAGAGATGTTTTTACTGTGGAGTTTTGTCTGTTTAGGAGTTGGTATTCCGGGGGGGGGGGGGGGGGGGCGTAACTCAATAAACACCCCAAAATTGCTAAAATGGGGCCTTATCAACAGTGAGCATGAAGCAGCGTGTGGATGCAGTGGTTCTATTGCTCCAGCTGAAGTTTCTCCTGACCGGTAGATGGAGATGACAGAATGGAGTAGTAGGAGGCCACGCACTTGCACTGGAGACGTTTTGATCCTTACAGTCCCTAGTTTTTTGGGAGGGTGTTTCTGAACAGGACCATTTTATAGGCAGAGTGTTAAACTGTAACTTCTGTTTACTGGAAATGTGTGCACAGAGCGAGTAGTTTGTCTCCAGAACTGCCTGTTGCACCCCTAGAGAAAGAGAACGGGGCGGGCGGGGGGAGCGTTAAATCAATACAGGTTTAACCAAGTCTTCTCCCTATCCCCGTTTCTCCCATCATTAAAAAGTTTCAATAAAGTCCATGCCCGTAAATATACGCCTCGTTGTGGGATGAGACAGCCATAGCAACTTTCTCCTTGCTGCCAGGAAGGCAAACGCTGTCTTTGGAACCTGGTAAGGAGGAAATGCGTTTCCTTCGGGGTTGCCCATCAGTCTCTGGGAGCAAGCGAAAAGGAATGGCAGCTGTGTGGATGAGCTCCTGAGGCTCTACATTAGCATAAAAAAGTGCAGATTCCTGTCCTTAAAATGAGTAAAACCTTAAAGACATTGTTGGAGGTAGCAGAGTGTGACAAGAGAATGTATTTTAAGTGGAAAGTTGAAAAGGGATAACGAGGGGGAGGGGTGGGAAGATATAAAATCTGAGAAGATGGAGTCTTCATTTGCCCTCGTTGCTATTAAAATCTTTTCACATAATATTTATTTCACATAATATTGGGAAAGAAAACAAACTACATGTAAAACGGTCTAGCCCAAACCACCAGGTTGTTGGGAGTTGGACTCCTCTCATCACTCTGATGCCTGAGCATAAAACAGAACTCTAAGTAGTTGCTCATTGTAACTTCTATTCGCTAGATAAACATTTAGTAATGTTTTCTAGGTCCTAAGATAAGTGCAGTAGATAATTTTTGCACTGCATCATTTTTCAGCCACCTTGTCTACAGTGTTTGATTTGTGGGAATCGGAGTCCCTTGCTGGTCCTATAGAAAAGATGGTCTCGTTTTAGTTGGCGCACTTTGTAGGTCTATTTTTCTTCTTCAACACAGCTGCCAATTTTTTTCTTTATGAAAAGTGAATTGAAAATTCAAACAAATTTAAAAAATGAACTTCCTGACAACCCATCACATGGACTTAGTGTCTAAACTGTGAGACATGGACACCTAAATATTTTCTCTTGCCCTCATGCTGAAATACCATTCCTAACTTCAAAATGCAGGCAAGGTTTTATCGGATCATCTAAAGCATAATCATAATTACTTTTCCCCAAAATCCTAAGTTTTTTGATGGGCTGAGGTGCAACTGTATGAGGTTCAATAAGACCAAGGGCTGGGTCCTGCACTTGGGTCACAACAACCCCATGCAGCACTACAGGCTTGGGGAGGAGTGGCTGGAGAGCTGCCTGGTGGAAAGGGACCTGGGGGTGCTGGTTGACAGATGGCTGAACATGAGCTGGCAGGACATGGTTTAGTGGGCATGGTGGTGTTGGTTTGATGGTTGGACTTGGTGACCTTAAAGATCTTTTCCAACCTTAATGATTCTGTGATTCTCTGGCAATACTGTAATTATGGTGGAAGAGAATGATTACCTTGGTTGGAAAAAGGGCGATGCTGAACGACTTTAGGCTGGTTTTCCTTGTAAGAATTCCTCTTCCTTCCTAAGGAGGGAGTTGAGCAGCAGGCGCTGACATTGCCACTGCCAGGGCTGTTCTGTGCAAACACTCGGCACCTCTGCCTTGACTTTGCACACAGTCCTGATGCCGGCACCAGAAAAGGGACGTGGCAGAACTGGAAAGGTTGAGGAAGAGGTGAGAAGTTTAAGAAGTGTGCAGTATATGCAGTGCAGGCATCTGAGGTGAAATTAAAGAGGTTAAGGCTCTTCAGACTGGAACAAGGTGACAACTCTCAGGGAAGTAGAATAGATACCTATGAAGAAGATAGAGTCTTCCAGTAGTTCCAAATGGAGGGCAGTAGGTGAAGAGGGAACAATTCACTCTTTCTCCCAACACAGGATCAAATGCTACCCAAATAAAGTATTAGATGTTTAAAACCAAAAAGAAATATTTTTTCACACGCTGCAATTAAAGCACAAAACTAATTTCTGATGGATGTGTCTGGAAGCCAAAAAAAGAATTGGGTATTTAGGGGTAGGTGTGTGAATGGTTAACGAGCAATGTTTTCCTGAGGAAACTACTTGCTCAAGAAGTCCGTAAATCATCAGCTGTCAGAAGCTGGGAGAGTAGGCTAGGGAAAGGATCACTCTACATTTGTCCCATTTCTTGTATTCTTTCCCTCAGGCTCCCTTACTCTATCTGCTGTTAGACACCCGGTTCTCTGATCAGGCTTCACGTCGCCATTTGTACACATCCTTCATTACATCATTCCGCTCCTCACTTTTTCCCTCCCTGGTTTTGTTTATATGGATCAGAACTGCCTCACTATGTTTGCACGGGACTTTCTGAGATACAAATAATTCTTCACCCAGGTCGTACAGGATCAACTAGAACAGGAATGACTTTCTGTAAAACATATCTCAATGCTAATATTCATGTAGACACATACTCTGGGGCCTGAGAAGGAAAAAATATTTTCTTAACTTCACACTGTTGAGCATTACGTGGATTCTAAATAAAAGACAAAGGAGAAATATATAATCGAATGAAAACATAGTAAAATGTTCTATCCTTTTTTCTCTGCACCGTTTTGAAGGGGCCAATGGATTTTTCATGCAGTCAAACGTGGCAAAGCTGAAACGCTGAATTTTAGTAGCTTACACAAAGGATCAAAGTGCAGTAGAAAGTCAGGCACGCGGTGAGACTCTCCGCCTTCCCCTAGTAGAAGATTAAACCGTTTTAATATTCGGGCACTTTTACGAGAACTGCAGCTCCTTTGTTACTGATCTGCCTCTTCAGGAGGAGAGATTACAGCAGGAAACGGGGATTAAGATTTCCTCCCCCGTGCCAGAGGGAGATACGGCACAGATGTGCAATACCCGGCGCGGTCAACAACTGCAGGGAGACTGCGGAGGGGGCAAACTAAACAGGCGGTGGTGAAGCAACTGGAAATATCAAAGAAAAGAAAGCGTTTCAGAATTTAAAAGCACGAAGTGGTAGGCACCTTTAATATAAAGAACAGGTTAAATTTAGTATGGACTATTATTAAAACTCCTGGTGCTTTAAAACATTTCCTGGGAACTGCTCTGGTTAAGCCTGTCCTATTTCAGCAGAGTTAATTCAATCCAGTTACATATTAAGTGCATATTCATATTGAAATCTAATATTTAAAAAATAAGGTTTTTTTCTTTTTTTTTTTCTTTTTTGTAACAGAAGATTACGATATTTTTAATGGACAAATTTATCCTAGAGATTACTGATAAAACAGAAGCAATTGCTTTCTTTGCTTCAATGTCAGAGCAAACAGTGAATCTCACATTTAAAATACTTATAAATTGTAAAACTGTACAATAAACTGAAAGACTATGGATCATAATGCTGAAGGCAATGCAGACATACATGACATGCAGACCACTAACTGAGGAAAAAGCAAAAAATACGAGTAACAACAGACATAAGAGATTTTTTTTCTTCTCAAGTAGAGTGGGAAAATTATCTAATTGGAAGCAGTGGTAATGAATTATGAATGATCATATTAGGTGGAAAAACCTGGGCACGGGAAAAACTCATACCATCTTTGCCTGTACCCTGCACCCTGCACCTCATAAAATTAAGAGACTAAACAAAAACTGTTCCCAGTGCATCTTTTGGCATGAGAACCTAGGAAACAGGAGAGTCTTCATCCCTCACACTTAAAACTCACAGGCAGAGCCCAAGTTGCCACAGATGTAAAACAGGTTAAATAGGATCTTGGACAGTGACAGACCAGCTAACGCGTTTACACGGCAAAGAACAGGACCAACCGTTCTGCCACATCATCGCCAGCAAGTTGATGGGAGCTGATGGGAGAAAAAGTGTAGACTTAATCTACCTGACCTTTAAGGCAAATTTTCCTTCTTGATTTGAAAGTAGATTATAGCAGGAAGTAGGCTATACCACTGTAGATGATTTTTCCCATCAGTAAAATGCGTTCTGCCGCATCATCGCCAGCAAGTTGATGGGGGAAAAAGTGTAGACTTAATCTACCTGACCTTTAAGGCAAATTTTCCTTCTTGATTTGAAAGTAGATTATAGCAGGAAGTAGGCTATACCACTGTAGATGATTTTTCCCATCAGTAAAATGGAAATGTTGCTTCATATTTTTTTACTCTAAATTCTACTTTTTAGAACAGTTATTTTGTTTTCATTCATTGGAGTTTTATTTCTGAGAAAAATAAGCAGGAAAATAAATGCTTTTCAAGTCTCTAATAATTTGATTATTTGATTTTATTAAACGTAAGTTATGCAGACCTTGCTAAGCTTTCTACAGTGAAATATTATTTCTGTAAATTATTTAATACCTTTCCCTTTCTGAACAGAAAATTTCACAGATCCCTTTTGAGGAAGGAATTTCATTAAACTAAATAAACCTGGATAGAAAATAGATACTAAACCTGGATAGAAAATAGGCAGTCTCTTTTCTCTTCATTCTGCTATGTTTATCATATGGGAAGCAAATAAACTCCCACCCTTAGAAGACCCAGCTTCTGGTCTGACATTTAGGAATGGGTTTATTTCAGAGGCTGCATTCTGAAATAGCAAAATCATGTGCTGAATTGGTGTTTGCTTTGACAGGTTTTACAGTTGCTCCCTCCAGCCAGGTTTAGATGTTCTAAAAATTAAAACAGAAGAATATGACAATGGAGAAGACGGTAACTAAGTCACCTGTTGTAACGAGCCGTTGTAAACATAAACTGTCGTCCAACACAAAGTGAGAAAGGACCCATGGGAGATCCTGAATGCGACAGAGCACATAGATAAGGCTCACCCCCCCCACTTTAAAGTGGAGATTATCCCAGAAGGATTTATTCAGACACACTGACATGTTCCAGATGTCTTCCCTTGCAGAACGTCAAAGCAAAAATATTGGGGGGGGGGGGGCAAGAGAGTTACTATTTTCATGGGAATCTTTAAGTCCGATAATGCTAAAAGCCATGTTTAATGTTCTATATTCTTCTGCTTTTTATATTTGCAAGAGGACTCTTCAGCTGTGTTTACCCATGGTGTAAATTATGAGGGGCTGCAGAAACGGCATTTTTTTTCTCTGTTTTAGAACCGTATTTGCTTCTATCAGTCCAAATACTTAAAGGTTTTTCTTCATCACAGTGTTAAATCGTCTCAAAGTCATTTAATGAACCTAGTTGCACTGTCCTCCTGGAAAGTATCACCACCTTTCTTTTTTTTTAACAGATGAACAGTTTGCTCTGTCCAAAATGGCAAAAGCACTGGAAGAGCAGGAACTATGGCGCTGAGAGTTCTAGCCTAAACTCTGAATACTAAGGGCGTGTTCCTGTTTCAAACACCACGTTTGGTTCCCTTCTCAAAAGTAGTCTTGAAATATTAACGTGGTTGTTTGGTTTTTTTTCTAAAAGCCACATTCAACAGGGAGATTATGAGCTTTCGTTCCTGCCCAACGGTGCGTCTTGCATGGCAGGCTCGATGGCATTTGATGAAGGCGGCAGCTCTTCTTTAGCATTACTTTTACTCAACATGTGAAACAATTTCGTATCTGCAAATATTTCCTCTTTCCATTATCACTTCTCTAACCTCACCATGATAGAAGAGGTATATGGCTTCTGATGGGAATACTTGCATGGAATACGTATTTTTGTCCTGACATCCAGTGTTCTTTTTCCCTTCTTTTGGGAGAAAAGGTGAAAATGGATTGTAGGAGAGGAAACCTGAATAGCAAAAGGATGTTTGATTTATCTTTACAAACCTCTGTAAACCTTTTCTTTGGCCTCTATTTTCTAGACAGTTATGATATTTGTACTTTGATAAATTATTATTTTATAGGTAACTATAATAAATTATTATTAATATTTGTATTTATGTTGCATGAGTTGAGAATTTTGTTCATTAATGAATACTTTGGAATCCTCAGTGTCAAAAATTGAGGTTTTTTTTTCTTGTTAGATTTGCAGAAGGGAACAAGGAAGCATGAAGCAAGTATAAGCTCACGCAATCAATGTCATTTTGAGGAGTATAAATTGTTCATGAATTTCAAGTGAGCTTTTTAGCCCTATTAACTATTGCACTGGTGATCATCTTAGCACAGATATGCAGCTAATGTAACAAATGCATTAATCCCGAAACAGGCAAATACATTGGACAATACAAGGTAACTATGATGACACATAATAGAGGTGATGTTGTATGGTATTAATAAGGGAGAGGGGCTTGTTCCAATAGCTTGGTATGCAAAAGCTCTCTTTATAGAAATTCTTAAGGGCTTGGGAAACTGTCACATATACCATTAAAAGGCTGGCTTTTAATTAATGATGTTACACACTTTGAGCAGGCAGTAAACAAAATCTGGTAATTAGCTGGCTCTAAGTGCTTGAATGGCTTATTTTCAATGGTCAAGTAATTCTTGCACATGAAATGCCTGAAGTTTGAGAATGGAAAGGGACTCCTTTGCTAACTGGCTAAATTTATTTTTCCTTTGTTTTTTTCCCTCAAAAGTTAAGTCATGGTCTACTGCTAGTATTATACACTATTATGAAAATTGTTAATTACCACTGCATCTAGCTATATTTTGACATTGCGTTCTGATGTAGAAGCAAGAAAGACTTATTAGTTCAACATTAGTAACCTCACCAGAAGAGCTAATGGTACAATAATCTTAACAACTGATGACTGTAATAATATTTTAAGAAGACGTGGATAAAAATATATTGCAAAAAAAAGCCACTGAAATGGTGGGAAGCATGTATGCTACCAAACTTGTACTAAAAATAATGATGAAATGATCCTGAAAGAACTGGATGCATAGTTCTGTCATGGTCTTGCAACGAAATTAGCAAACACAGATGAGTTAACACAAGTTAACATAAAGACATATAAGAGAGAGCCTAAACCTGACTAATCAAATGCTGTAGGTTTGCAAGATTGAGCCCCTAACCACGTTTATACAAGAACACACTGATAAATCTAGCACACAAGTATTTGCTAAAAGAGTCTTTCAAACAAAATTTCAGGCTCCAGGGAAAACATTTGTGGAATGTTTTATGAAAAAGAATTACTAGACAAAAGACATAGCTGAAATAATACACGGACTTCGATACAAGGGCAGCATCTTAGCTTTTCGCCTTAATAAAACACAGAAAAACATTTCAACTCAACACATATTTTAAAGTAGTTTACAAAAGAGGCATAGATTTTAAGGCCAGAAGGACCACTGAAGAAGCTAGTCTGACTTTAGTGTAAACCAGACCAAAGAACTTAATCTGCATACTTGGGTTTTGAGTCCAATAATTTAGTCTGACAAAGCACACAGATAGGCAAACAAGTTACCACATGGCAGGTGAAAATGTGAATTCACTCTGCCATAACTGCCTGCATACATGCATACCTTTCAGAATCTCACAACAAATATGAGAAAACATCAATGAAAAAATAACTGCAAATCATCCCAGCATATGAGTTGTAAAAAGTGAAGGCTCTCCAGAGATCCGTGTTGGCATTCCATCATAGCTGTTGCTATATCTTTCCGAACAGGGAAAAAGGCAGAAGGCAGAGAGCAGCCGTCTCTCAAGACGACAGAATCCTTTTCGACAGAACATATTTCTCTCCTTCCTTTCCTTTCCCTTGGGTTCCCTCTTATCAGGTAAGACAGAAATGAATGATCATGCTAGCTTGGTCTTGCTTAATCTGAAATCCAGTTCCAGCTCTTCTCTTCTTTGTCAGTGGATGCAAACAAAGCTCATCTGTTTTCTTTCAGAAACATGAACTAACTAGAACCATTTTTCTAATTTCAGTGACTTTTCAAAAACAAATGCTGTTTCTCTCAAATTATCCTGTTTATTCGACATCCCAACAAATTCCACATCTCATTCAACAGGTAAGAAATGTAACCCTACCTACTACAGGAAACTAACAGCAGCAATGAGTGCTTTTCTTAGCAGAAACATCAAATCAGAACAGTGCAAATTGCTGCCACTTGTAATTTACAAGAGAGAAATCTGTTTTAGAGAAAAATTGCTGTAGAGAGCATCAGTGGGAATGGATGGGTGAAAGATGACTTCATGACCGACTAGAGAAACATCAAGAGGCAGTAAAGAAGCCTTTTTACATGTCAGTCCCTAGTTGTCCTTGATACCTTCACAGGATTTAAGAATCAAGGGTTAACTAAACACATGCAAGCTTGTTCGCGGCTCCTAGAGAAATGAGCAACGTATTACCATCTTTGATGCTTCAGTAAGTACACCATTCAAGATAGTATTTCACTGGTGCTCTTTGGACCTCTTGTGATAAATGACCAGTAGCTGCAGGGCAACCTGTTAACTTCTGTTCAGTACTGAGAAATGTTTCAAGGTCACTCAAACTTGGAAGACATTGAAGATGACCTCACTCATTTGATGTAGATTACAACAACTCTTTTGTTACCTGTGAATGAGGCTTTAGTGATCTGGAGGTGTACATAAAAAGCACCAGGAAATTCTAAATGCTAAGATTGACTCTTGCAGTGCTGCTCTTACACAAACTGCACCTTAATCAAGAGTTAAAGCTGCTGACAAGATAAGTATTTGGGAAAAGGCAATCTTTTTCATTATGTCAGTGTTTTTAACCACAGTTCATATGGTCAGGCAGTTGGACTAGATGGCCGTTGTAGGTCCCTTCCAACTGAAATGTTCTGTTCTATTCTAGTCTATATAGCCAGAATGAGAACATAATCTTTCTCCTTGATCTTCTACAGACAGACCATGCATTTTGTGTGGAAAAATTCTGGGGGAAAATAATATTTACTATCTTACCAAGTATTGACAGATAAAGGCAATTTCCAGCCTTTCAGTCAGTAATGTTACGTACTTCAGTTAAGGTTTCAGGGCTGAACAAAGAAATGAAGTTCTCTTAATCGCACAAGGTTGGTTGGCATATGCATTGAGGTATTTGTAGTGAGGTGTTTGTGCATAGAGGCATTGCTATTGACAGCAAAGGAATTTGTCTTTTGGGGATTAAGCAAGGCCAAGGCTTATACAAAAAAAAATATTAATAGCGTTCACGTATCATTTCTCTTTCCCCCAGTGATTAAAAATGAGATAGGACTTGGGCTCCTCAAACGGTCTTTAAATGCTAGGTGCTCAGAAGGCACCTGATATATAAATAAATATTTGTTTATTTATAAATACACACCTAGGTTACTGCTCCCTTCTGAGTCATTGAGAGAACTTCAAAGGCCTGAAGTGTCTCCCCTGCATCACTCATTTGTGTACACCACCTAGTCTTCTTCCTGAAAAAACTTTGGGTAGAAGACTGGAAAAGGCTCAAAGAGATGCTCACCCTAAAGCTTAAGTTTTGCAACTGGATAGCGGTCTTTTAAGAGCTGCTGCATGCAGACACCAATGCTGGTCCCAGGTGTTTTGCTACAGCTCCGGATCTTCTCTGAGGGAATGTACAAAGTCTCTGCAAAAGGCACATCCCCATCCTCGGCCTTTGCCTGCTGCTGTCTTTTCTACTCACGTACTGCAGCGGACACTGTTTTGAGAGACATCCCTTGAAGCCCGTATCGCTACTACTTATTAAATTTTACAGTGCTGTGGTCTGTGGTTGTCTAACGAGGAAGAAAATAGAGGTTATTAACTAGTAACCATAAACGTGAATACACTACCCATACGCCTATTCCTTTGGCTTCTCTGGTGTCTCAGGCAAGCACCTGGAGCGTGAGGAGTGTGGAGGGGTACCTCCTGGTAAATCGGACATTGGTCTGTTCTCCGCGCGTTCCTGAGGCAGAACAGCTGGGGGTATCGATGGGTTTGGACAGATGCCTCGAGGCAATGTGCTGGTCCCTCCTCAGCGGGGCAACTAGTTTAACAGCCTCCCAGCTGCCGGCGAGGGAACCAATGCCCTCTCCAAGGGCAGCAGGGGACAACCTACGTCGGATGGTCCCCAAAATCCACAGAAGGGGGCAGTGATGGCGCAGGGCCGCTGCTCCCCCCTGCCCCAGCAGCTCCAGGCGGGAAG